>NW_009700108.1:0-229 GCF_000703405.1 Apaloderma vittatum | reverse complement strand
GTGAGGCCCCCACAACAATCGCTCTCCTTTTTTTTCTTGGACGAAGAAGTCCTAATGGGTATGGCTGGCTGATTCACCGTAGACCATGTGGCTGGTTGATTCACTGTAGACAGCCCTATGATATTATTGATAAGAGTGCTATACACTTCTGTATTTTGATTTTCTGTTTGAGTCCCTGTAAGAGACTGTGTTAACTGCAGAAAAGATTGTGTTAAAAACGTTTGTCTCA
>NW_009700107.1:0-268 GCF_000703405.1 Apaloderma vittatum | reverse complement strand
CTGCACCCGGGGAGTGCCCACCATCACCACCAAACATCACTGCCCTCCACCAGCCTCCTCCCAGCAGACCCCAGCTCAGCACTCCTCACCTGAGTGTCTGCCACATCCTGCTCACCCACACGGGATTGCAGGGAGCTGATGCTGGCCTGGCCGAAGCCCAGGGAGCCACGGTAGTTCACTGGGGAGATGGGGACTATGGGCGCCATGTGTCTGGCTGGACATGGGGGCCACATGTATCCAGGCTCCCCAACACTCACCCAGGAGCACG
>NW_009700106.1:0-335 GCF_000703405.1 Apaloderma vittatum | reverse complement strand
ACATGACCAAGGAATGAAAAAAGGCCATTACAAAGAGATTAAACTATTCTTGGTAAGCATTCTGGGTACCTCTAAAAGAAGTATTATAAAATTGCCACAATTATATGGGAGAATTTCTGCAAGTAAGCACTGGAACACATAAGACTAGTCTGCATCACTGATTTTCTAAAATCCAACTAGATGATCATGTTTCAGGAATTCTATAGTGCAAGTGTTCTCTTCTAGAGGAAAAGGATAGAAAGATTTCCAGAGCAAGGCTGGAGGACCTTCTGATATCCTTTTTTATACTTCTTTATGCATCAGAGAGCAATTTTTTCTGATGTTTAAAACGTCAC
>NW_009700105.1:0-14152 GCF_000703405.1 Apaloderma vittatum | reverse complement strand
ATATGTGTGTGTATATATATATATAAAAAATTTTACAACTTCTCCATTTCTACCAATAGGATATTTTCCACCCGTAAAACAAAATGTCTGTATTTTGGATCAGTTCTGTTGGCTGCTGAGCACTTGCTCACGTACCTGGGTCCAGCTGACGGCCTGGGAGCGAGCAGGGTCACGCTGGGACCGCAGTGCTGGCCACATCACTGCATTCATCTCATTTGTAGATGTTACTGGGCAAGATCTCATTGGTTATCGTTTCTGTACATGTTGCCATGATCAATACAAATATGTGTAAATGTGTGTCAGCAAATGAAATATGAGGAGGGTCCTCTGTCTTCAGAAGCTTAAAAAGTTTCAGTTCCTTTGTGACCTGGACAGCCCAGGGGAGGAACAGAAATGTATCTGGAAATTCTTCCCTGTGTTGGCTGATCTGTTTCTCCTGATGACAACAGACGTCAAATCACTGATCACATGAGGCTGCAGATGTCACTCACCAGTGTGGGAAGAAGCTGTTCCACCTTAGGTTAAAACAGTAGAGAGGAAGGAGAGAGATAATTAGTGAGATTAAATTAAAGCCTGATACCTCTGCCCACGAAAAAGTTAAAGTCTGGCTGGAGTGTGTTAGCAGCAATGTCAAACCAGGAAGGATCTGGAATGCAAACAGCTTACTGTAGACTCATGCAGAAGCAGCGCAGGAAACCAAGGCTATGGAGGAAAACAAATCAGCAGCAACAGTCGTGAGAGAGAACCATGGAAAACAGGAAAAGGAAGTTGTTAAGGCTGATATCATGGATTTTGGTGCCCTTCATCTTGGTGGTAATTGCCAGTTGTCTTCTGGCTGTGCCGTAATGTACTCCTGACAGAGGTCTTGATATGGTAGACCAGTTTGCCCCAGTTCTATGCAACTCTTAAAGCCAAGCCTTACACGTCAATTATTTATTTGTTTATTTATTTATGTCTTCTTCCATATTTAGGACAAAAATTTTCCTAAAATATTTGGTTTGCAGTTCATTTGCAAGTTAGCAGCAATTCTGGGCTAAAAAGCCTTAAAGACATCCTCATGAGTTGTTTGGTAAAGCTGGAGTTTGAAGAGGTGGCACTTGCCCTCTGGGGTTGTTGTGAACTTGGCTCTGAGCATGCCCTTTTTAGATTAAGCATCACGTTGAAAGTCTCTTGACATGCATAGCAGTTTTTCTAAGAAATATAGGAATGTAATTCATGGTGCTCTGACTAAATCACAGCTTGAGTGAGTTTGTCTAATTACTTTAAAAAATGCTTCTGTTCTAACATCTGCCTTGGTTACAAGCTACAGAGGTGAAAAACCTGGAGATGAATGAATTACAAGAAATTGTAATTATTCTTCAAGTCCCTATTCATGCTCGTGCCGAGGTTTTGAATTGTGATTCAGTTCCAAAGCAACGAAGAACTGGTTTTGTCTATGAGTAATAGAAGATAGTTTGCCTGATATATAAACTGTGAAGTCAGATGAAGAATTGGCCTTTCCCACGCCAGACCATATGTTCCTAACCTGAAAGCTCAAATGATTTGTGGATATCTCTGTTCCAGGTGATTTGTAGTGCTAGGATTCATCTTTTTCATTTAGTGAAACATGCTGTTTGACTTCGCCTTGGTCAGTTATTACAGGCTAGTTTGCAGTGTGGCAGCTCTCTGGAGACCCAGCTCATAGCTACTCATTGGCCTAGAAGAAAGGATTTAATGATTTTCTACTTCCTCTGTGTTTGGTTTTAGGGTGTAGATATTTTATAAATGTGAGTCAAACTATTTACTGGTGACATTTTACAAATTTTCACTCTGTTTAATCTCTGAGTAATGTTTTTAGGTTCGTATATGTTGTGGCCTTTGGCATTTTGAACTAACATATCTCAAGGATATCTCAGAGCACTTTATCTTTAAATGGATTCTATAGTTATTTTGTAATTTCTTTTTACAAAAATTGTGCCAATCCCTAAAATAAGTCCTGCCCCTTTCTAGCTGAAGACACCAGAGGTGTGGAAGCACAGCAAGACCAGAAAAGGCCTCAGAGGGAGAACACTTGCCATAGCATTAGCTGAAGGCTCTGGTTACGTGCCAGCCAACAAGCAAAGTGAATTATGTAGCTTCTGTTTGGGTGCCAGTAGAACTTAAATGAGTTGATAGATCTCAGTGCCTCATAAAGTTGATGAAGTGGCTTTATCCCTGCTGTAGAGCTCAGTAGAGTAAATCACAGAAGTAAAGTAAAATGTCTTAAAAGCAGAGGTTGGCTTTGTAACAATTACATAGATTCGTAAATAGATTTAGAGGCTGCTTGCTGTAATCACTGTTGCCTTCATCCAAATAGGGAGGGCTCCCTTCAGATGCCTTGTGGTGTTATACACAAAGGTGCGTGTGAGAAAACCAGAATCTTGAAGAGCAGCTAGGGATTAATCTGAAACTATTATAGATTACTGGTCGCACATGTATCGCTTTCCTAGAAGTAGTGTGGCAACAGGACAAGTCCCTTTAGTGAAGTCAAAGCTTGTACCTTAAATTAACACAGCTCTAAATCTCAATTCGTGTTAGTCCTAAGTTCAACTTCCGCTCTAGAGCCAAGCTGTGGCATTCATTTTCTTTAACTTTGCTCACCTGGTGGTTTTGGTTATGGGAATATTTTTTTGGAAGAACAACTTTTGTGATACTGTGCTCATATATGAAATCTCAGTAATTTTAGCATAGTTAGTAAAGGTTTCATTAATTTTTCTTTCTTGCCACGTTACACAGTATAAAGGTATCCATAGGCAAGTAAACTGCCTGAATTTTCTTTCAGATGATGTCGATCCTAATGAACACCATCATTTTTGAAGACTGCAGAAACCAATGGTCTGTGTCAAGACCACTGCTCGGACTTATACTTCTCAATGAGAAAGTGAGTATTTAAGAAATTCTGCCAGATTCACTCTTCCAAATAGTTCACTTTGCCTGAATAGTTGAAATAATTATTTCAAAGCTACCTCTTGCCCTTCAAATCCCTCACCTCTTTCCTTGGGACCTAGCTCCATTCTGCTGACGTTAGGAGTGGGCAGTAGGGTTCAGCTCCTGTACCGTGTGAGTATTTTACAGATGGGTTCACAGAGGCTGAGTGGCTTCATTTTAATGAAAGATCCTCTCAAAACATTTGCCCTAACTTTTACACCCAGCCTTAGATCATGTCTATAATTAACTTTTTCCTAATCAATTTTATGTCTTCACTTTTCCAGAATTAAGCAGGAATAGAAGTTGTGTAAGCTCATCTGGCTTTTAGTTAGAAATATGAAACAAAACCACTGTGGAAATCACATCAGAAAAATTGCTTCTTAGAAAAATGGTTAACAAATTTATTTTTCTGAAAGGTTTCACAGGAGCAACTAGCTTTGGGGGTATTATCTGAGTGCTTACAGTTAAGTACTCGCATTGATTGCAATTTGGATTGTGTGCATCTCTGGCAGATTCTATAAACCAGGAAATACTCTGCAATTTGCCCTTTCAGTAAAATCCGAAACTATGAATTTGGATAGACCCATCATGTTTCCTTGGTGACTTAATAGAAACAGTATTGTCTGAAATGGAAACCGTCTGAGTAAATGAGTGGAAGTTGATCTAAATGTGCACGTTTTTTGTCTGGCAAGGCATTGTTTCTGAAGATATTGACCTGTTGTATTCACCATACTTCAGAGCCAGCTCTAACTTTATTCCGAATTGCTTTATCTCTTGGGCAGTCACAAGCCTCAGTGTATTACTGCTTTGGAGAATGAATTGTCTATACAATAAGAGGGTGCTGGAAAAAAATAAGACACTAAGATTAGCAGCAACCGCATACATTAAAATTCAAACTGAAATCCCAGCTATGGAAGGAAACTAATAGAAGAAGAAAATATATCACGAAGAGAAGCGCTGTCTCATCATTCACCTGTGCTGAAGGATCCAATTTTAGCCATATCCAATAGCACTGTCATTCATCTTCTTGGTGTGTTATTGTGATTTAAATCCAAGCTCTATAAGAGAGAGCAGTTCTTTTAAAATGATTGAGAGGGAATAAGGGCAAATTCAGTGTTTAGGAAAACTTTATGACATCACAATATTATACTTTACAGATGGAAGCAATATTTCCTACTTTGGAAGGAAAACTAATCATTTTCTATCTGCTCTGAGTCACTGCATCATTATAAAAGTGGGAAATAAGTAGTTTTGTGCATTCCCAATCTTGTTCAAGACGACACTTTTCTTTAAATAATGCTTCTGATTTATAGCATTTAAGTATTAGCCTGACTACATATTAATTATGTGGTTTTGATGCTTCGGTATAAGAAGAAATTAAATATTTCACTTGAAGATAAAACCGTGGAGCTGTAAATCATAAGGAATAAGTTTGTGACTGGCAGAATATTCTTTTTACTGAAATTAGACTAGTTCTAATGATTATGTGTTTTGCTTAGCAGATGTGGATATGTACAAGTACCTTTACTTAAGAGCAAGTCTTACATTTCTTTTGGAAGGGTGGAGAGTAGGAAATAAAATTTACAATATTTGTATTGCCTCTTTTGCATCAAGGTTATTTATTTTGTGTTTGGAAAAACTAGGACATGTACTTACATATGGCTGTAAAAGTCATCTTTTCTTGGCTCGAGTCAGTGCATGGCTGGTTTATTTATTGGAATTAGGTTCCTTTATTTCAGGTAGGGTCTCTTTCTCTACAGTTCCTGAGACAGCAAGTACACATATACCATGTTTTATCACTTCATCTCCTGTTTTAATAAGATCTTCTTTGCCTATAATTCATCTCAAGGAGAAGTTTACTTTGGAACTTTATACATTTACTTTATAAAAATTGGGGTTTATGCATGCTTACACTAATTGGGGTAATTATGCCAACATGGGAATCATACCTGGAGTCCACCCTAAAACAACGTTAAGTCTTTTGAGACAGCATCACCTTAGTATGCAGTGGGCTGGTTGCACGTGACTCCTGATGCTGTTTCCATACTGAAGTGCAGTGGCAAGTTTAATTTAAATCCTAGGGGCAAGAGGTTTGCAGGAAAAGCCCTCTGTATCCTGGTGACCTATCAACCACGTCTCCTTCTTGCTGTTGTCCTTCAGCCGCAGAACACAGGCTTTGGGGTGCGCAGGAAGAAGGAATGGTGTTGCAGAGAAGTCCTGGAAAGCCCAGGGCTCGCAACAGCCCCATAGTGTTGTCGCAGCGATGCCGTGGGATGTTGTACATGTTTTTTAGTTCCCGAGTAATTTGAGAGCCAGCTGTTGGTTCAGTGGCTGCTTTCCCTTTCAGTCCTATTGCAGTGGTCAGCAAAGATGCAAAATACAGGGTGGTTCTGGTTTGGGAGGAACCGGATTGAGGGCAAGTAATTTTCCAAGCAGACATTAAAGCAAATGCTTCCTATAATGCTGTGGAGTTGTCAGGGCTTAACGTTAGTGTTATGGTTTTACTACGTTTTCTTTTGTTATTCCATTTTTTTTCCTGTGTACAGAAAAGCTGTTATTTTGAGGGAAAATATATTTGTTTAATTTGAGATTTGGTTAGGATTTAAACAAATCTCAAATCGTTAAAGGTTTTTAAACAAATCTGGCAAACAAATCCCAGACTTTTGTGCTTTCTGACATTCTGTGACACCGTGCAAGTTACATCAGCTTCAACAGTCTACTAAACACTGCATACTAAAAACTGATTTTCAACCTACCTCTAACAAGTTATCTTGTTATACACTGAAACTAGGGGAATACCAGCAATATTTCCCTTGACTGCAATATCAGCGTGCTCAGAAACTTTGCCGGGTGCTTGGGCACAGGTTCATCAGAACAACTCGTTCTCCTCTGAATAATTGTTGGTATTAGTGCTTATACCATGGCTGTGCTTAAGCCCAAGGCCATAAGACTTCGACTGGCAAAGCCAATATAATAAAGACTAAACAGGATTATGTGACTTGCCTGGCTGTAGTAGTAGTAGGGTACAGATCTCCTCCAGTTGCTTATTTCTAGACTAAACCAAAATTGTCTTAAGGTGATAAAAAGTGCTATTTTGATTAGTCTGTAGATCTGCCAGAATATAATGAGAATAGTAATATAGAAAATCATAGAGATCACTTAGCTTCTAGAGAAATGAAGGTGAGTCTGTCTCATCACAGCCCTGAAGTGATGAGAGGCCACAGCAAAGCACACAGATTTGCACCACTCTGCAAAGACTGGAAAAGTAGTCAAGGATGCTTTGCCCCCTCTCTCAGGTGGCTTTCTGTGTTGGAACTCCTTCGGTGGCCTATGGGTGACGTGGCACATCCCCACTAAACTCCAGTCACGATCTAAATTGATGTACTGCTGGTGCAGCTCAGCAAGGCAGCATCTGAAACCCCCTTCAGATCGAGCTCTCTCCCGGGGGGCCACTAACTCAAGAGTGCTCCAGGGGCAGGTGAGTAACTCTGAGTTTAAAGCTCCAGACCTCATTTTTAATATTCTCTGCTTTGCTGTTGTAGTACTTCAGTGAACTAAGGGCAACCTTGATAACCAGCCAGCCTGAGAATAAACATGAAGTCCTTGACCAGTGCTTCAGGAATCTTATGGAAGGAGTTGAGCAAAACCTTTTGGTAAAGAACAGAGACAAGTAAGTTCATAACACATAAGTAAGCTGAAAAAAAGACAGGTGGAAGCTAACTGGAAGTAGTTATATCATAGGAAGTATTCCACGTAGCCTTGCAAAAGAAAGATAATGTCCTATCCAATAATTCATCCCTAGACTTAACAGTTAGAGGCTGAACATTTGCTAAGTGTCTAGTTTCATGGTGAGAAATGTATTTCCTAATTTAATCCCAAACTCAAGGTTTGCTAGGCTGCAGCTGCTGCTTTTTTCACTTGGGAAAAACTGCCTCATTTCAGCAGGTGAACCTCGACGCTTCCTTTTTCCAGCCTTAAACCTCTCTGATAACAAACACTTGATTCAGCCTCCAGCGGTGCAGTTGCTCAGGCAGACCTTTTCCTGCTGGTGTTTGGGTCAGGCAACTGCTTGTGAGCTGGCAGAATGAGAAGGGATCTAGCGAGGCCACTTACACATTATAGCTAAATGAGGCAAGGGTTATTTGTTTGGGTGTTTTTAATATGAATCACGAATTCATCCAATCTTGCCTTCATTTGAACAGTGGAATAGAAGCTTCTACAGAAGAAATGGTGAGTTTGTTTGCATTTATCCTTCACACTAAGGTATGGTTACTAGCTAGCTGTGTTTTCTCTGTGCTTTATTCAACCACAGCAAACCTTGAAAGTGTAGAGACACAGTCTAAGTCCAGACTGGAACTTTCTGTAAAGCTTGAAATGAACTAGAAAAAGGGGATTGGAGAGAACTGATGGCTAAAACCATTTGGGGATGTTATTTCTCTGGCTTCTTCCATGTTTGTTGGTGTGAAAATTTTGTTGACGTTGTTTAATTCTTAAATAGTTTTACATTGATTATGGTCTCCACAATTCTGTTTCATTTTTGTATTAAATTCCAGTACTAAAGACATAAGTTCTGTATGGCCTGACTGTAGGTCATGGCCAGAGACAGGGGAGTTTGGAAGCAAGAGCCACCAGGAAGGAGGAGAGTGCCTGTTAAAATAAAGAAGTCCTTAAATAACATTGCTCTCTGAGAAAAACAAACTTTGGTGTGCATTTTGTTTGAGTTGCCTTATTCTGCAAACCATAGCCCCAAAGGCAGGAAAGGGGAGGACTGACCCAGTCGGGGATGTGGTGGGCAGGGGCCTGAGCTCCCCCAGGGCTGGTCCTTGGTCCAGCTCTGCCTCTTCAGAGTGTGGACAGAGGCTCCAAATACCAGCCCTGGCAAATGCTAGGTTCAGGTATCTGTGGATCTGAGGGGATTTTCATCTCATGCTGTGGAACACGAGCAGGGGAGGATGCGTGTGGGTGTGAGGGGAGCAGGGGTGATTCGGTCAAACAAGCAGCTCGTCTGTCACAGTTTGTCTGACTTAAGAAGACTTTTAAGCCATCACTTTGCCAACAAGCAGCCAAGTTAATAAGACAGCTTTTCTGTTTTCAGCTCTTGATTTATAATCCTTCTTAGATTTATCCTGTGGAACAGGAGGCTTCTTTTAACTGCAGTTGTTTAAAATTGAGCAGAGATCAATTTCCATTAGTAAGGAAATAAGCACAAATGTAAAAAATTATGAATAGAATAATGAATAAACTCATAATTGCATCCTGTATTTCCACACACAGCAAGCACACTGCTGCTAGACGTGCCCGTAAAGCAGAGCACAGTGGAGGCGGACAGGCAGGATTATTACCCCTGGTCCTGCAAAGAGACCTTTGCTGAGATCCCATCAGTTTTGCAAGCACCTGTCCAGGCAGTCCTTTGCAGGAAGGAGCCCTAAGGAGCTGTTCTTCAGGAAACTTTATTAACTTTGCTATAGCGAGCCAGCAAAGTCTGACACAATCAGAGCAAAAGAGCATTGAGACAGCCAACAAAAGAACATTTGAAAACCCCTGAATGCAGGGTGCAATGTATGTCTGACGCTGAAAACCTTTTTGTGTGTGGTTTTGGGGTTGGTTGGTTGTTGCTCTTTTTCAAATACGTGAGATGTGATAAATGGCAATTAGGCTCTTAGACCAAGGTAGTAGATCAGACTTGGGCTGTCGCACAAGCTGAGCCAGAGTTGTCATTCGGTCCCAGGTGTGATGCGACCGGACGGCTTTCACGTCCTACACCTGCCCGTAGACAACTGTTGGAGAATATTGTTGTTAATTCGTTCTGTACCAGATGGGCGATGGTACCACGTTTCACTGAGAGACAGGCTGAACTCTGACACCGCTCGTGAGGGAGGAAGGTGGGTCTGAGCGAGCCTGGCCGTGACGGCCATCTGGATATGTCCCAAAGAGCCCGTGGCTGGAGGACTGGGAGAAAGGACATGTTCCGAGGTGGAAAGGTTTCTCATTGCATTCATTTCCAGTTGACTGTTAAAATGTTTACACTGTCGGTAGGCTGAGTTTATAATGCTGCCCATACGTGTTTATACACTCTTTTTTTTCTGGGACTAGTTTTTGAGAGTACCTAGTGATTTTGTCTCTTAAGTTTTCCTCTGTTTGTCTTTCAATTTTAAATTTACATTATAGTTA
This sequence comes from Apaloderma vittatum, assembly GCF_000703405.1. NCBI lineage: Eukaryota > Metazoa > Chordata > Aves > Trogoniformes > Trogonidae > Apaloderma > Apaloderma vittatum. Next base: position 5,035 of record NW_009700105.1, on the reverse strand, counting down.
CTCTTTTTACGAGTTCTTGAAATACATCTCTCGGTATCAGTTCTTCCTTAACCAAACATTTGGGTTTTCTTTTTCCCAGGTTCACTCAGAATATGTCAGTCTTTCGAAGAGACATGGCTGAAGCTCTGCACAGTGAAGGGGCCGCAGATCCCGGCGGTTTAGATATGATGAGTTGACAACGGCTTCAGGAACAGAGCACTGACTAACAAACCAGCTCCAAAAGTTTTGGGACCCTGTTATATTGTTAGATAGATTTTTTGACTCTTGTAAAAACTATTTTTTTAAGATATCTTCTGCCTTTTTATATCTGTGGCCTAAGTGTAAGGATTTATAATAACAAAAGCAGTGGAAAATCAGCCTTAGTTTGAAGAACATTTTCAGCCTTTCTTATAAAAATTTATTGCCCTGTTTATCTTTATGAAATGGTATAGAAACAGTACTTAACCAAAGAACGAAATAAATACGCATTCCTTCTGAACTTGCATCAGTTAGTGATTCTCAGTTCTACACATAATAGTAAATAATATCAGTTACAAACTCCAAGCTCACTCTGAGGTCATGTTTGTTTGAAAGTGAGATGAAAGCCAGTACAAATTTTGTGTGACATCTTTTGAAATAATAAAATTACTATTTTTTCTACCAAATGTTATATATTTCTCTTCAACACTGGCAGTTAATGACAATGTGGACAACAAAGTAGAAGACAGAAAATGAGAATTTTAGGCTGTAAGTATAGCAAGAAAATTGAGTATTGCACGTAATAAAATAAGACATGATGGAGCCAGGCTTAATAAAGCACTGATGATATTTTAATTTCATGAGTACATATTTTCCAGGTCTTTGGAATTTGAAAAAAAAAAACACAGTAGAAAATAAAGTTGTTAAAACACTATTGAAAAAGAGTAAAATCTATCCACCACTACAAAAAAGCAAGCAGATAGTTGGACTTAGGCCCATGTTTAAGCGTCGAGTGGCACGATGCGCATGCGCATCTGAAACAGCAACTCCATCAGATTTCCCTTCAGCTCTCGGAGTTTGTAGGGAATTGAGTGGGTACCAGAGCGGAAACCCCTCCTCTGAGGCCCGAGCTCACACTGGCACTTGTCACCCGTGTTTGTGGGGAGCCGTGAGGGTCGTTCTGGGGTGGGTGGGAGGTGCCGCCTGGAAATAGACAAACTAATTGAGGCGAGATCTAACAAAAATTGGCAATATTTAAGCAAGAAGCCAGTTAGTTCGTAATGTAGAAGAGCTATTATGTGCAATTACAAGCTATTGGTATTGGATTTGAGTTGAGTTGGGGTTTTATTTCTTACGTGTAGAATTGATTTCATGTGTTTTTCATGCTTGCTTATATTTGCATATTTAGCAATATTTCACCACTGTTTAGGTAAGAGTGGGAATTTTTAGTTGTGGCCAACAGGGAGGAAAAGTTCATACACAAATTTCTTACAGCTTTTTCCCAGTTTTTTCTTTGTTGCTTTTCTGCACATCTTTAAATTGCAGGAGCTATATCTGAAAGGAAGTAGTAATTCTGTTAAGCAGTTTTTGGTTTACATTTAAGCTCAGCTGGAGAAAGTATTTAATCTGCAGCCAAAGGGTCTGATTTCCAAGAGTGCCGAGTGCTCGAGAAGATAGTCAGTTGAGGTTACTAGAGAGCTGCAGGTTTGGGGTGTTTTCACGTGCGGCGACCCTTATCAACATGTCGGACACACAGGAATTAATACGGTTGTTAACGTTATGCTTTGGTCCCTAAAAAAAACTGGAATCTGCGCTCCCGAGTCAGATTTTAATAGCAGCGAAACTGATGTCCTGAATGTGTGTGCAGGCATCCGTGGGAGCTTGGGGAAGGGTTTTGGTGCTGGTGGGTGTGGGGCTCGGTGCCAGCCGGGCTGCAGTCTGGCAGTTCATGGGGTAAACCCTTCCGCAGCCCGGCAGCTCCCTGCGTTGGTGTTCAGGGCTCCGATGAAAACCGATGGGTTCTATGACTCCGTTTTCTTTGTGGCGCGGTGGAAATAAACGGCAGTTGGGTACCGTCGGTGGGTGCTCGCAAACCAGCCTGTTTGCTGGTGCAGTGAGCTGCTTTGCTGAGGGCTGAAGCGTGGTGTTCTGAAAAGGAGGGGCCGTGCGCCCCCATAACTCAGCACCCAGACTTTAGGGCTTGCTTTAATGTAAGGCTGCTGGCTCCCTGTAGCTCTGGAGTACATTTCTGCAATCTACTTTCTAACACATCCCTTGTTATAGCTTGGAAGCAAGGTTCTAAAGAGCATCTTGTAAACTGGGCAAACTCGAGACGTATTTGAACAGTGCTTCAACCTTGGTTAACAATTGACAACAGGAACTTATTTAGAGAAGCTGCTCATATAAATACACTTGCTTTTAGGTTAGGAAATGGATAGCATAGCAAATAGAGAGTGTGGTTTATGATTCCACATACTTTGTTGAGAGTCTTTGCTGTCAGCTTTGTAAAAGGGTGCTGTCAAAGTGGGTGAAGCCCAGAATTTCCTCATGTGTTTATGAAGCATGTGTAATGCCTTATATCTTTTTTTAAAAAATACATTAATTGCCTTTAGACGTTTGGAATTATTTTTCTCCTTTAAAAAAAAAAAGAGTGGAATGGGAAATGTCGGAAAGGAGGCACCACTCACCTTGAGTGATTTCCTCGCAAGAAACTGATGCGAGCCTGTCTGATGATGCAAGCAACTTCAGACTGTAAAACAGGTCTCATTCTCCCCTAAATGCATTTTATATTGTCACAGTGAAAAGCTCCGGCTGCTGAATCCCAGGTAAGTGCCTGCCCCTCCACGAGGGAGAGCAAACCACTCCGAACTGGCCTCCCACACGTCAGGCTTTGCTTTCTAGCACAGGCAAAAGGCAGTTTTCTGAGGAAAACACCTTTTCATACCTTGCCCTGCTTGCATAAGAAACTCAGCCACCAGTATTTGCACACCTTACAGAATAATTCCTTAGACTTGTTAATGTTTTATTGTAGTGCGAGTTTATGATGACAGCAAACCTTTCAAACTGTAGAGGGATAACACGCTTCCTTGCTGTATTAAAAAATAATGTTAGTGTAGGTTTTATGTACCATAGTTTAGACTGCTGTTAAGAGGCACTTCTTTGACAATATTCTTTCTGAGGTTTACAGAAAGCATAATAAAATATGTAAGTTACATTTCTACAAACAAAAGCCATAACATAAGTTATTTGTAAGCGTGAGATCCAAACAGGATCACGATAAATAAACCCTAATGGATACCTGCGGCATCCATCCTAATGTAATTTGCCCAACAAAAGTCGTATATAGTAGAAAAATCTGGCAGCAGCTGCATGTTGGTGTATAAAATAAGAATGAAAGAGAGAAGGAAGCCACGCTGAAACGCCGGCCGCTTCCCTGGGTTTATGCGCAGAGCTGTGGTACCTCCAGCCTTCTCCTTTGACCTGGGGCTGGGGCTGCTGCTCAGGAAGACCAGATCTCTTTGCATCTTTCAGGGTTTGTCCACAGTACCAGGACACTCCCCATCGGCTTCACTACAGCCTGATTTTATCAGAGATGGCAGAAAAAACTTGAGCCCAGTCCCCCTGTCACTCTCTGTGCTCTCTTCCCTTTCTTTCAGTGGTGGTTCCTTCCCCAGCATTTCCCTCGTACCCTCCCCATCTCTTCTAGTCTCAGGCATTCATGGGCTGATGCATAGATTCTGAACTAAACTAAAGTTTTGGCTTTTTTGATATAATGGTTAAGGTTACTAACCCCATAAAGACAGGCTTAGACATGTGAATTGAAACCACTATGGCAAGTTCATCTGGCAGGGGCTGCAAGACATCTCTCCATTTGCTCTGTCAGTTGAATTTAACTGTTTCCACTCGCTGGATGCAAAAGACGAGGAGGTTTATCGTGCCCATGTTCGGCCAGTCGGCCTCCGCTCCTGGGGCTGGGGGCTCGAGCTCCTCCATGGATGGTACTGGGAACATACTTCAGATGAAGGGCAGGGGCTGTTGAGGGCAGACCCCAGCTCCCCCAGCCCTCCCCTTCTGCCTGCACAGGGTGAGGCTCTCCCCAGCTGGAGCCAGGAGAGGAGCAGCCCCCCGGCTTGGAGGACAGGGCAGAGGGGAGTGACCTTTTGACTCAGCAGCACCAGAGCTCTTGCCTCAGAAAAAGAGCAGCTGATTAAGCCCACAGGGGCTGACAAAACTGTGCTTCCACTCTGCTGAGCACCAAGAGCTGAGCTCCTGGCCCCAGGGAGCGAGCTGCCTGCCCGTGAGAGCGTGGCTAGAGGCACGACACTCCGAGTCCCATCACGGAACGGGGCAGCGAGTCCCTTTCTCTATGCTGGGACCTGTTGGCTGTGGTGGCACACACCCAGGGGGGATCAGCCCTCCGGGCTGCACACCTCAGCCCCAGCCTGGTCGGTGTGTCCCCATGGGTGGGCACAGCTGGGTGCAGGCAGAGAGCTCAGGCAGCAGCTTGCTGGGTTCAGTTTGGGGCACTACGAGAGCAGTTTGTCCAAAGAAGGGCAACGAAGCCAGTGGATGGACTTGAGAGCAAGTCTGATGAGGAGCAGCTGAGGGAACTTGGGTTGTTCAGCCTGGAGAAAAGGAGGCTGATGGGAGACCTTATCGCTCTGTACAATTACCTAGAATGAGGTTGTAGCAAGGTGGGGATCAGTCTCTTCTCCCAAGTTACATGTGATAGGTCAGAAGGAAATGGCCTGAAGTTGCACCTGGGGAGGTTTAATTGGATTTTAGGAAAAATTTCTTAACCAAAAGGGTTGTCAAGCCCTGGAACAGGCTGCCTAGGACAGGGGTGGAGTCACCATCCCCGGAGGTATTTAAAAGACATGTCGATGATGCACTCAGGGACATGGTTTAGTGCAAGAGGCGCAGGGAATGCAGAAACGCAGCTGAAGGGATGCGCTGGGCTGGCTAATGCGCTGTGGAGCTCCTCCAGGCGGGACGAAAGCCAGCACAGGCCCTAGCGCAGCAGCTGGAGCACATGCTAAGCTTAACTGCTGAAAACCCGAGCTTGTGTTTCCCCAGC
>NW_009700104.1:0-776 GCF_000703405.1 Apaloderma vittatum | reverse complement strand
GACATCCTGGTGAATGGCAAAAGTACTGATCCTGACAGTTATGCTCTAAGTAAACTATGAAACAGACACTGAAGGCGCACCTCTGAAGATGGAGAGTATATACTCTAGCTTCAGGAATTAAACAGCTATCCTTGCATGCCTATACTTCTGTTACCGTATATACTCTTTCGGCATAGATACGCTTTTAACCACAAACATGCAGAAGAACTCATGAACACATAGTAAAGTGCTTATATTATGTCACTAATACTTGAATGATTAATTACTAAATTGATCCTTTTATGAAAAGCCACTGTGTTCAGGTGTCTGCCACAAACACACAAAGCACTGAAATCACCCCTGTGCATAATCTGTGCATAAGCATAACACTGAATGACCGTGGAATTTTGGCTTATGATACAAAGCTCCCGGCTGAGCTTTTAAAGCATTGGGTCTGCATTTAATGCGTACCTGTACGTGTTGAAGTTACACAGTTTTGCCTGTCAAAATGACATGCTCAGCATCAGCCAGCTGTGTTAGCAGGGAGCTCAAAGCAACTAATAGAGGCCCAGGAGAAACACTTCCTCTCCCAGCTGGATTACCAGTCCAGCAGTGCAAGCCAAGGAAAGAACGGGGCACAAAACTGCCTCACAACTGCTCTGTAGGCTGCAACTACTCTGACAGATAATGAACAAGCCAAACTAGCTCCGTGCAAAAAAGACTGCACTCTCTGCCTTCTTTCCTTCAAACCACGCAGGGCTTGGCCTCCCCAGCTCCACATCTTGCTTTGCTATCCC
>NW_009700103.1:10030-12205 GCF_000703405.1 Apaloderma vittatum | reverse complement strand
GAAAACGCCCGCTCAAAAAAAAAGAAAAAAAAAAGCTCACAAAACCCCCGAAAAACTGTGAAATGTGGCTTATGGAGAGAGCTGTTGAGTTAATTTTAGGAACTCGGAGCATTTTTCTCCTCTGTAAGTTTTACATCCGTTCCACTCTATACTTTCTGTAGCAATATTTGGCCTAAAGCAAAATACGTGTCAGTTTGTTGTGTATGTGCAAGCGTGCAGTAACTCTAGGGACTGAAGTCAGGTGTATATAAATCTCGGGGAAGCACAGGGGGGCTACACAAACTCAAATCTTTGCAAGATCAAGATCAAAAGGCAATGAATGAATGTGATTCTGCCATGGGGCATTAAAATCACTGGATACGTTAACAGGGATCCCAATATTTTTGTGATAGTACACTAAAAAAAGCAACAGAGCATCGTAGGTGTCAGTGATTACTTTGTACAGGCAAACAAGAGCTCTAGATTTTCCCCAGGAGTGCACAGAGTTTAATCAGCAAAATTTACATCTTGGGCTTGTTCTCTTGGCGTAGTAGTAAATCATTCCTAGATCTTAAGGAGATGCTCCACAAATTCTGCTGACTATCAGTGTAAGGCTTCAGATCCAACCACATTGATTTATTTAAATATAGGTCTTGTGCCTTTTGAGAACATACCATCTGCTTAAATTGTGTTTACGGTATGGAAGAAGTCAGCGTTTTACTGGTGAATTATGGAAAAATGATGCCTGACTTACGCTTTAAGTGACACCTGTTTAGGAATAATTTATTAATTGCTGCTTTGAGGCTAATTCTTGTGTTCTTCAAATGAATAGGTTTCATTAATACCGTGTACTAATTTACTGAACAGCTACTCACTCTAATGCAGCAATAATAACACGTAATTACCTGCTGCAGTTACTCCAGCCTGCTTGCAGGGTTCACCTCTGGAGAAGAGGGAGGGAGAAATACATGGGATAGAGAGGAGGTCATATTCTTCACCAGTGTAAAGTCATGTTGTTTGTTCATATCAAGAGACTGTATTCTGTAAATCTGCCACGCACCTGCTCAGTGTTCGAAGCCTTTCTCCAAAGGAGCTCCGGTGAGTTACAGTCTTGGCTTCCAGCAAAGAAGGCTCTCCAGAGTCAGCTTACGACTGCAGCGCCGGTGTTCACGTAACTGCTGTTCTGAAGCATGTAACATGTACATTTTAGGCTAATTTACAGTCCTAACAGCTGGCCTGTGCTGAAAATGATTGAAAATTTTCCTAGTGAGACATAAGCAGAATTGAATTTTTTTGGTGGAGTGGTTCTGCATATTTTGTTACATATAGGCCACATATAGGCATATATGTACTTTTGTTAGCATTACTTACTTAGTGTACGTGGAAATTTGTTAACTCTAAATGCGACACTTCAAAATGAAGCCAGGCACGTGATCGAAAATTGAAGGCACTGTGTTGGGCATACACAGCTTTCACTGTGGTTGGCTAGAGACGTGCTCACTTGGTGAAAGGTATTTGCTTCAGGCCTGTGCACTGCTGCTGCATGCCAGGATTCTGTCTATGAAAAGCTTTACACAATTGCAGCGAGTACTTTTATTGGTGAATATTTAGTTGCTCTGCAGAGTTTTCTTTTCATGGCATACCACTCCATAGTTAGTGCAGGACTGTTAAATTAACACAGGCAAGAAGCTTTATATTCTAGAAATGCACAAGATAAGGTATAATTAGTCACTTTACTATAGGAAGTAGATTTGTTTGCATACGAAAGCGTATAAACAATTGTTTACCAACAACTACACTATGTAAACAAGTACATAGAGTAAAGTACATACAGGAGAGTAATGATTGAGATATTTGTCATTGATTTCTTCTGTCATTTTTCAGTACAAGGGTGGCAAGACTCTGACATAGATTGCCCAGAGAGGTTGTGGATGCCCCCTCCCTGGAGACATTCAAGGCCAGGTTGAATGAGGCTTTGAGCAACTTTACCTAGTTAAGGGCATCCCTGCCCATGGCAGGAAGGTTGGATTAGATGATGCCTAAGGTCCCTTCCAACCTAAGACATTCTGTGATTCACTGATTTCTCACTTGCTAGCAGGGCTTCAATGGTAACGCATTTGGCGTGGATAACTGTGAGAGAAAACCTTTTGGTCTATAGCTCTCCCCTTACATACAAGACATACTGCTGGGAAAAAG
>NW_009700103.1:0-9999 GCF_000703405.1 Apaloderma vittatum | reverse complement strand
TTCCTGCTGTGAAGGCGCAGTGGCCACCACAGAGCATGTGGGTATTTCGTGTACAGTGTTCTGGGTATTGACATGACTGGACACTGTGTTGCTGAGAGAAGCTACTTTGAGTGAGATAACTGTTCACAGGAGTACCGCAGCTTTGGCTATCATTAAATCTGGGTGCACATAAACTGTATGCATGAGCTGTAGTCACCTGGGTGATCTTGCTCCTGGGTTTGGTTTTTTGTTTACCTGGGGGAGGCTGGGTTGTTGCTCGCTTACGACTGGCGACAAGGTGCCCATTTTCAGCTTTGAAGCAGACTGCTAGGATTGCTCTAGTCCATCCTGGATGCTGGATCCTTCTCAATTTGACATACTTTTTTTTTTTTTTTTGGTGTCTGCTAGACATTACTAACAGAAGTCTGTGTGTGGCTAGCTTTGTTCCTGAGCGTCCTTGTTCGTATGCTTGCCCTGGCTGCTCCTCACACCTGAAGTGCCTTAGAGCTGGCATCTCACATCCGCATTTTCCTGTTTTCACAATCTGGGCTTTGACTTCCAGGCTTCCCACAACCCCCACCCCCTGTGCTTTGCTGGGTATTAACTGAGTACATGCATCACATCACTGATGCATATCAAATCTGGAACGATGGTCAAACACTCTACCCATTTGTGTCTGGGTGTTTCTTGGAGGTTTTAGGTTTCTTGGGATTTAACATTGAGTCCCCATGTCCAAAGCAGGAAGTCATATTGCTTTTCCATTTCAGCTTACTGGTGTTCAGCCTCCTGTTCCACTTGTGCTTAGGAATAACTGAAACCAGTGCTTACCATCCTGAAATGCCTCTTCCTCCACATCTGCAATGAGAGCAACACTAAGATACGAGTCTCTTTTCATGTCTCATCCAACTTACAGTAGGTGAGGCTGGTGCCCTTGGTGTTTATATGTGGTAGCCAATAGACGTGATGATGTGCCAGACCTACTTTTATCACCATAAGCTAAGATGCTCTGGAAATGTCTTGGTAGTATTGCCTCAGCTGGTGCTAATGGGTTATGACCTTTGCATGCCTTTTTTTTTTCCCCAGCATTTTTGTATAGGTGTACATGCTCTGATTCTTTTTTCTCCTCTTTTTTTGCCAAGGTGGCTGATCTAGTCTTTACTAGTTTTTGAAGGTACAGTGCTTTTTTGCAGGGTTGCTGGATTTAGCAGTTCTCCTAAAGCATGAAAAACTCTGCATTTTAGTTTGGTTTTGCTTGCCTCTACCTCGTTTTCTAGGTGTTCTCGTCTTTGAAACTTAACCTAAGTGTTCAGCCAGAGCACTGCGTGACCCACAGTGATTATTCATCCTCAGGGTATTAGATGAAGAAGCCGTGGTGTTGTATTGCATTCAAATCAGTGCCTTGCTCTGCCCCGTTGCCCAGTGGCGGGTGGTACTCCTGTGAGTCATCTGCTATAAATGCCAAATGATAGCATCTTCTTCTTCGTGATATTCTTATTGGCAGCGTCATGCATCACCAGCACTTGGTCACATTTCTCTCATCTAATATTGCTGCTCCTCACAGTTGCAGTGGTTGTGTTGCAGCTGGCTCCACTGCCCAGCTGGAATCTAGCTGGTCGTTTGATCCAGTGGCACAGTTGCAGATATAGCTGTTGGTTTTCTTGTATAGTGTTTGTACACAGACAGCCTTTGCATAAGTTACAGTCATATATTCTTCTCTTAAAGGGAATTTTTCTGTCCTCATTCACCGCCTGTACAACTACATGGACTACTCACCTCCTTTTCTGGGATTACTGTATATAAAGCAGTTCTGTTTCCCACAGTTGCCCATAGTCTGTGCATTGTGTTTTGGGGTTTTTTTTATTTTTCTTTCAGCCTTTCCTGATACTTTCCAGACCTGTGCACGGGATCAGGGAGCCAGCAATCTTGGTTAGTCTGCCTTTGTTCCGCCCCCGAAATTTTTCAAATGTGTCTCTGTGTATTTAATCTTCACTAGAACTTATCATTGTTTTGATCCTTTCTCAATGTAATTCAGCTGCCTCTTTTCTTTGCAGATATTTACCTTTGGTTAAATTTATTGCCTTCTACTGACCATTTTGTAAGTGCTCTTGCCCTAAATAATGATTTTTGTCTCTAGAAATTTGAAGTGGATGGCCACATTCTTAGTTCTTTAATGCAAGCATCTGTTCCTTCTTAATGTCCATGGCATGAGACTGAATTTTTTCTCTACAGTATCGTTTTATTTGAAGCCACAGAACTCACTGTACACAATTTATATTTTTTTCCCAATATTTCCAACATTTTAAACACAATCTTCTCTTTCACTTTTTGCCTATTCCTTCCTTATACTCTTCACTGTTAGCCTGGGGGAATGATGAGGCAATGAAGTAGTAAAGCTTTTAAAAATTTGTACAAATTCAGGTCTTGCTCCTATGACTGTGCAATGCATTTTGTCTGAGAAGTGAACTTTTTTGGTAGTTTGAATCCCTTCGTGTTGTCAGTACCTTCTCTTTCTAAAAGTTACGTCTGTCTTTGTTTTTAACTCTCTTCCCTGCAACTGTCCCACTGGGCTGGTTGCTGCCATGTTTTTAGTGTGTTAGGTGCTTGTTATTGATGCTAGAGGACTGTTCCTAAAGTGAACTTAAATAAAAATTAGCCTGCTACTTTTGTCAATGCAAAATGCTGCGTAAGACCTCTTTAACTTTCTAAACTTGGTCAGGTTTAGTAAAGCCGATGGGAATCAACTGTTCTTCGTCTCCTGGCCTATGGGTGCACGGGGGTACCCCCCGTACTGGGTGCACCCTGGATGGCCTTGGTGATGCTGTGGTGTTTTAGTGACAGGCAGTCTGTGTCTGCGTGACCTCGTGGTGACCCACGCTGATGCAGACCTGGCTATGGCAGAGCTACTCAGGTGTCTTCGGACTCTGTTTCTCAATGCTCTTGAGTCCTGTGGGGGTAAATTTGATACGATGCAAACTTAGCCTGCATTGGTCTCATGATGATGGCTCAAGCGGGAGAGTAGCATTTGAACCACCAGCCTGGGCCTCACCAGCTCTGTGTAGCACCAGGTACAGTGTTTCTCTCTCTGTGGCATAGTTAATCCACTGAATCAGGTTAAACTGCCCATGGATAATTGAGAGTTGAGAGTGCTTGTGCGTGCTGAAACATAAGCATGCAATCGAGCACTTTGATGAATCGGGGCACTAATAATTACCCAACGTGCAAACCGGTGGGGAACTGGAACCGGGATTCCCGAGACTTCAGTGGGAACGTGGAGAAAACAAAGCAAGTAGCCAGCTTTAAAGCTGATTTACAGAAGCAGGTGTGGTAATCCTGCGACCCCCTTATTCGTGTAGTTAGCCTGGAAAGACCAAAACTACAAATATTACTCCTGTCTTTTCTGCAAACTTGTTCCTCCTTAAATTTTTAACTTTGCGGTCTGTCTCATTTTTATCTGTTCTGAACGCAAACCTTCGTGGCCCATCATCTCTTGTTTTAATTTGTTCTGATATTGATGCCCTCTCTCCACTGAAGTCCCTTCGCTCATGTGCTGTACCAGTAGAAAAGAGAAACTACTACCTCAGTACCTTCTGATGCTGGAAGTTTACTTATGCTTAGCTCTTTGCAGCTGAAAAGTGCCTGTTATTATTATTATTATCACAGCTTTATTTTACTTGTGGAACTTCTGAAAGATTTTAACCTTTCCAGATTATTGCCAAACTTGCTTTTCTCCTGCGTTTGCCAAATCTTGAGACTCATTCCAGACTCGGAGCCAATAACATTATCACTGTTAGTCAGAACTTGCTTGGAAAGGGGATTTCTTCCATATTGGCCTATGCTCTGTCATGGCATCGAACACTTGGAAGGTCTTGGCCTCTTTTCTGAGAATCATTTCAAACACATTCATGCCAAAGGAGGAAATGTAATTGGCTAAAAACAAGTGATCGTAGTATCTTCTTAAAAAGTCATTATCTTAATATTCCTTGAGGGACTTCTCTTCAAATTATTCTGCAACTTAATTTTAAAAAAAAAAGTTATCTTTGTTCGAAAGCTTGCTCACTGATTATGGAGGGGTTGATACTTTGCTTATAATGAATTTTTTTCTTCTTTTTGTGTGTGCACAAAGAAGGCAAACAGTATTTTTATAAATAAAAGACAAATGAGGAAAATACAAGTATTCCCTTCTGTCGGAGGGTTAGGTTTCCGGGGAGAAACCAGACCAGAAGTGGCCTTCAAACTTCTAAATCTGTTTTATGTGGTGTATAAGAGATTGCTGTCATCACCCAGATGCAGGAAATACCAGTGCTGGGCTTAAGGGGGACAAAGTAAACTCGACAATGGACTGAAAAGAAAAATAAACAATCGACCAACCATTTTTATAGCTTGTTTTTTTTCTTGCTTTAACAGTAACATTCACCTTCTTTTACCAGAGTTCTGTGAAACATCTGTATCAAGCCTTAAACTTGCTTGACCTTAGTTTAAGTTCAAGGTTCAATATATTCCATGTGCATGGATGATTTTACAAATCCACGAGAGCTCTGACTCTATGCAAAACTTTTTCCCTGTCCCAGATTTGGCCTCCTCCTCGCTAAATAAATCCAAGGACAACTTTCTCTCTCTGTCTTTCTTTCTCTGAAGATTGCTGCTGGGGTGCCCTTGGGGCTTGCAGGGTGTTACAGGGCTTAGGAATAAAGAGAGAAAGTTGCCTTAGAGGATGAAGTCAACCTGCCATAACAACTGCCCCGAATGGAGTCTTTCATAATGAAGAATTGCATTTAAGGGCTTCATTTCAGCATTTGTATAATTGTAAAATCTATGCTTCTTATCTCATTTGTAAAATTGGGACAGATCTCTAAATGGCTCTGAGTAACCCTCTGAGCTGACCAATTTCTCTCCCTCAGCTGCCTAGCTATAGCGCTTCCCGGGGCTCCTGCAGGTTACTTTGAAACTACATAACAAATAGTTGCATGTATAGGGTACAAAATTGGACTCTTGAAGAACCTGATGGCAGCCAAACAATGAGGCTGGGAATTGAAACTAATTGTTACAATTTTGACAGCTTCCCAACGCAAGTTATATTGATAACGCTATCATTTAATTCTATTTAAAAGTACCTTCTGTATGCAGTAGCATACAAACTCAATGAGTATGTAAAGTGATATGTTTTACAGCTATTATCTGAAGACAGATGGAGTTTGGGGAAAGAAGGATTAGAAAACACACCTTGTTTTCAGTGGCTGAGACAGTCTCTGCACTGGATTGCCCCCACAGTGTCAGATATCCCACTCTGTTCAGGGTCCTGCATCGCAGTTGTTTTCCACCTAAGGAAAGTCTGCATGTGTTCAGCTGGAGGGTTGTTCTTAACGTGATCAGGCAGGTCACTGCGTGCAGGGCAAAACACTCCTTTCCCCTGGGATTGTGCAGGATATTTCCTCTTGCTAATTCCAGGTTCTGTGTGAATGGAAGTGGGGAGATTGGAGCCAGCCTTCTCCTCCTGTGGCAGCAAAATCTGATCTGGTTGGCGAGGTGGGGGAAAGAAGATAAGCATCTTGGGCACTCTCTTAACCTATCGCTTTCTGATTTCTGCTTTAAGAATATGAACTGCAACAGTGTCACGTGTTATGATTTTGTTTTTTTTTTCAGCGTGCTGTCATCCATAGGCTTAAAGGCACTTTACAGAGAGGCAGCCAGCACTATCCTAGCTCAGACAGCTGTGGTAACTTCGGGTGTGGAGAAAAGGGTTTTTCTGACCGCATACAGGCATCTACATGGTTTCTGAAGTAATCCTCTGGGCTTCTTTTGGAGTCAGTAGAGAGAAATTGGCAGTTCTAGCTCCTGATTCCTCTCCTCCTGATACGGATGTCTGCATCAAATAGATAGTGTTCATGCACCTATTTCTCTCCACTGATTATGGAGGAAATCTGGGATGATTGACTGAAATGGAGATGCTGAGGATGCTTAAAGTGAAGTTGATTATGTGTGCATCATACAAACCAGAAGCCTCTCAGATTAGCATGGGTGGCAGATTTCTATCTGGAAGGCCCATATCCACATCAGCAGAGTTTGGTGTGTGGATTAGTTAGCCCCACTGAAAGACATGGCTGATTAGCTCAAGAGCAATGTTGTGCTGATTTTACTTGCACGATATGAACTGGTTGTCTCTGCCCAGCTCTGCGTCATGCTGTGTAAACGGGCACATTCCCTCAGGATCAGCTCGGGTATTTTGTGTGGCACAGCAGTCATACCATTAGCCCAGGAATAACTTTTTGAGGCAACAGTTAGTGTTGTTAGTGAAGTTAGTGATTTTACATACCTATAGGTATGTTGTTACGTTGAAGGTTTTGCTCTCCAGAGGGCAGGAGTTTTGTTGAAGAAGCATATAACGCACCAGTATTTGTTCTTCTTGTCTCTGAGTGGAAAGTGCCTCCTTGCAGTCTGGCAGGAGACAATTCTCCTTCGGTAATGATTTTGGTGTCATGAGTTGCAGCCCTTATTTATAAACATACCTCTGGGCAACCACAGATCCTTCCCTTTCACCCCTCACCTCCCCCCCAGTCAATTCCATTTTTGCCTTGAAGTAAATAAACTTTTAAAACAACTAGGGTTTATGGAAGAGGGTTCATGAAACTGTGACAAAGCACTTCAGGCTGTAACTTACACTTGTTTCCGAGGCTTCACTTTTATTGCTTAAAAAAAATCTCATATGATCTCATTTTAGAATTGGGTACTTCAAAGGTTGTTCAGTCCATGTTCCTTCGAGGCTGCCTATGCAGCCCTATAATTTTTTTCCCATGTTCTGTTACGTTCCCCCCCCCGCTTTTCATCCTTATTAACTGCAAAACACCAAAGGGATTTTCACACACCAAAATGCAATATTCTAGCCATGCTTCTTTAAAAGTTACTGTAAAATCACAGTCTGTGCTGGCTGTGTGTTTTCATATTCGTGCTCTATCAGCAAGTGTCTGAACTAGTCTTGCTATTCTGAACTAGCCTTGCTATACCGGCTTGCTTACTGGAGATCTGCAGGCAGGACTTCTCTGGTAAAGCTCTCTAAAAGGGATTTGATTTAAATTAGAAATAATTGTTTTACCAACTGTGATTTATCATTCAATTAAAGCCTTCCATCAAAAAGCGCAAACTCTAGAGGTTTTGTGAAAAGGGATGAAGGAAAGCAGGGATCTTTGCCAGAATATATGTAGTCTGATTTTCTTTGCTCTTCCCCCAAATGTAGAGTCACATCCAGTAGTGAAACGGGCTTGACCTCTTTAGCAGATCTTGAAATTGGGGTCTTCACCCCTATGATGTTTCACTGCTTGAGCCACAGGACTTTGTTGTCTCTCTGGAAGTTGCAGTGGACTTGCTAATATTGCAACGAAGCAAGACAACCTGTGAATACTTCTCACAGACAATTAATTGATAAGAAATATGCTTTTGATGTATTTATCTCTGCTCTTCTACGTTTGTTGCAGTCTAGGTAGTGCTCAGTGAAATTTTTTCCAGATTAACTTCAGGTAGAAGATACAGCCTATATCTCAACATATGGTTTTTGTTATTTGTGAAGTGATACCAGGAAAGATCCTTGTATTTTAGATTGATTAGTTAGCCCAGATGTTCTTCTGTGAGTAGGGATATTTTGCTGCTTCTTTTCTTACCATTGCCCATGTAAAAGAATCGACCTCTTAGGTCTACAGCTCAGCCAAGACAATACCAAAAGTGCTGGTGTAGTATCAGAGTGCCTCAGGGAAGGACCTAATTTGTTAAAACACCATCAGGACTAAAGGTTTATATGACATTGTGTACTACAGCCACATGCATGCTATGATGTAATGCAAAAATGCATAAAATAAAACATTGTGTATGTAAATGCAAAATGAAAGGTCCAAGATCAGAGGCTTCTTCATTTGAGACCAAGACAGTATATAAGAAAGGAGAATATGAAGTGAGAATGAGGGAAGTGTAGCATAGGAGTCTGCTAGTGAGGTGGATGGTAGTCCTTGGAAAAAGACTCAGGACAGTCTTGTTTGCTCTTAATGCTCTCCAACCATTTTCTGTTCTGCAGAATTTTTTCAGAGAATTATATTATTTGAAAGATCCCAACAACATGGGTGTTAACCATTTTCTTTGTCCATTTTGACACAAGAATATAATAGAACCTATTTATAATTGCCACTAGCTGTCCTGAAAGAAAATCAAGTGGTATTAATATTCAAAAAACTATCATTGATATTGATAAATGAAAAAAACATTAGTCAGTACCAAAAGCTGTTATATAAATAGCTCTCTCTGTGAAGAAAACCTAGACTTACCTATAAAAATACTGGATAGTATGTCATGCAGAGTTATGACAGTATACAAACCTAATGGCCATTATATGCTAGCATATACTTTGAAAAAATTATCCTGCAGTAATGTAACTTTCTGAGAAGAACTCCTGACCCTTCTCAGGTGCCTGACTGGAGGCAGTCAGTGCACTAAGAGGATCTATCAAGTGGTTAGGATGAAAGTATTTTTCTAAAAGTTCTCTGCAGTTCCAGACACTGAAGCCCACATGGGGTGGGTTGACCCTGACTGAACACCAGGTACTCACCAAAAGCCTCTCTATCACTCACCCTTCTCAGCTGGACAGGGGAGAGAAAAAAATGAAAGGCTCATGAGTTGAAATCAGGACAAGAAGAGATCAGGCACCAGTTTTCATCATGGGCAAAACAGACTTGACTTTGGGAAATTTAATTATTAAGTTTAATTATTGCCAGTCAAATCAGGGCAGGATAATGAGAAAATAAAAACTAAATTTTAACACATCTTCCCCCTACCCCTCCCTTCTTTCCAGGCTTAACTTTACTTCTGAGTTCTCTACCTCCTTTCCCTGAGATGAGGAATGGGAGTTTTGGTCAGTGAATCATATGATGTCTCTGCTGCTCCTTTCTCCTCAGAGGGAGGTCTCCTCACACTGTTCCCCTGCTCCACAGAGGCAGTTCTTCCCAAGCTTCTCCAATATGAGTCCTTCCCATGGGATGCAGTTCTTCATGAAATGCTCCAGCACGAGTCCCTGGACAGTGAAGAGTGCCTGGAGCACCTTCTCCTCCTTCTTCACTGACCTTTGTGTCTGCAGACTTGTTTCTCTCACATGTTGTCACTCCTCTCTTGGTCTGCAGTTGCTGTTGCTCAGGTTTTTCTCTTAAATCCCAGAGGTTCTACCACTGTTGCTGATGGTCTTGGCTTTGGCCAGTGGCGGGTCCGTGCTGGAGCCAGCTGGCATTGGCTCTATAGGACACAGGGGAAGCTTCTGGCAGCTTCTCACACAAGTCACACCTGCAGACCATCAGTACCAAAAACCTTGCCATGCAAGCCCAATACACCATGTTTGTAATCCCTTTATCAGATGAAGTCATTGATACTATTAAACTGTAAAATCTACTTTTGCAGGCATTCTACCACATCAAATATGCCTTCATTTTGTGATTATGCTACCTCTATAGCATAGGTACACTGACGTATAGCTAGAGACATCTAGTCAGATGAGACAAGACATCCACAGCATGCTTGCTGTGCAGGCATATAGATGGCAATAAGGTTAGTGGTTCTGTATGCAGAGATCATGCCTCCTTGAGTTTTTTGTATAGTGGATTATAGTAGCTATGTTATTAGGGAACGTTAATGCTTATGTTTTGATTAATTTCAAAATAAGTGTATTTTTTCACCATCATGGTACAAATCTCAGTAATCTTCTGTTTGTACAAGACACAGGCATAGTAATTCTCTGTTCATATGCTTGCTAGACCATCAGAACAGCCTTATATATGAAATCATCTTTTTAGAAACTGAAGCAAGTATATGTTGAGATAGCTTTTTATTTTTTTTAAAATTCTATTTTAACTTCTCATACAAAGAATTCATCATTCATCACTCTCTACACCCTTGTTCAAAATGAGATAAGTTGTATTAATTAAAAATGCAAAAAGTCAGATCAGTCCAGTCTCAAAATAATGATCTTGTATTTAAGCAGTTCATTGTAACTATAAA
>NW_009700102.1:0-15203 GCF_000703405.1 Apaloderma vittatum | reverse complement strand
CTTCCTCTCCATCTCCGAGAGGGACCCACACTGTGGGCCAGCCCATGGCTTCCCTATCGTGCGTGTTCCCCAAACTGTGCAGCTGGCTGAGCCGGGTTACAGAATTTCAAAAGGAGAATGGCCAGCTGTGTGTCCCAGCACTGGCCACTGCTGGCCCCGGCACCCGAGTGTCCACCCCCAAGGAGGCTTGTGTGCAAGGGAGCTGAAGAACAGCAAGACCAGCTGTGGAGCCTCCAGCACAAGAAGGATGTGGGCCTGCTGAGAAGGGCCACAAAAATGGTCAGAGGGCTGGAGCACCTCTGCTGAGAGGACAGGCTCAGGGAGAAGGGAGACCTTACAGCAGCCTTCCAGTGTCTGAAGGGTGCCTACAGGAAAGCTGGGGAGGGACGGTTTACAAGGATGTGTAGTGACAGGGTGAGGGGCAACGGTTTTAAACTGAAGCAGGGTAGATTTAGAAGTTAGAAAAAAGTTACTTACAATGAGAGTGGTGAACCACGGGCACAGGTTGCCCAGAGAAGTGGTGGAGGGCCCGTCCCTGCAGACATTCAAGGTCAGGCTTGATGGGGCTCTGAGCAACCAGATGTAGTTAAAGATGTGCCTACTCACTGCAGGGGGGTCGGACTGGATGACGTTTAAAGGTCCCTTCCAGCCCAACACATTCTACGATTCTCTAACCAGACAAGGGTTCTTGGGAGAGGACAGTGCTCACCTGCCACTCAGGCTGTGCAAGGTGCCCTTGGCTCCGAGCTGGGGAAGTATGAGGTGCAGTGCTGTGGTGACACCAGTGGGACGTAAGAGACTGTGCACAAAATGGGGTCGTCATCTCAGTGTGGGAGACAGCACTCACTGCCTAAGTTTTCCACAGGCTTCTCATGTTGCTCCAGGGGCCATAGGAGTAAGCATTCAGTTCATTAATAATGAGTATATGAGTGTCCAAAACAATGTAACTTTACTGAAACTATTAGATTATAAGAGGGAGTTTGGGAGACAGAGTGGAAATAACTTCTTTAATTCAGCGATTACCTTAAAATTCCATTTTTGATGAAGCTTTGACAAAAGTCCGTTGGCTGCAGAGAAAGGGATTAAGAAGGGAATATCCTTTAGGTCGTGGTGAAACACACTTCACATCGAGAAACGTTGTGAGCTCAAAGATCAGCTCATAGTACTTTATGTAGTAGGGCCAAGGGTTATGCTACCTTTTATTTTTTCTTGTAACTAGACTGATTATATTCTGCACTTATATTTCAAAGAAAGACAGGAAAAAAAGGCAGTGTTATATAGTGATAATTGTTCTGCGATATGTAGTAGTAGAAAACAGGACATGTAAATGGAGTAAGGTTAGAATTTAACCCTGTCAGGAAATTCTTAAAATTGGTAACTCTGCTTCCTGTATGTTTTGCTTTCATGACAAAGGAAGGCACCTATAAACTGGTTGTGGGTGTCTGTCTTCATTTTTACTGCTACGTTCATGGAAGGTCCAAGAACCTCTGGGCCTTTCTTTTTTGTGAAAATATTTCATCTGGTTTTTTGTCGTGGTTATTTACTAGGTATTGTAAAGGAGTTAAAGAGACTTTAGCATATATAGTGTATTTTAACAAAAGTAACAAAAGTATTTCCCTTTGTAGTTGCTTAGAATATGGACGTGGTGTTAAAATCATAGTCATAAAGTCTTTTAGGAAAAGAAATATAAACATAATCTTAAGGCAGCAAAATAAGTTGAGACAAATCCTCCAGTAAATTGTTGCTGTCACAGGTCACCTCCAATATTGTTTCGAAATAAATTTGCATTTCATTTTCTTTTTTTTAATTGTTGTTAGTTCTTTCATACCATCTTTTATGTCTGGAAGAACCTCCATACAAAACTCACAAATAAATACCCACTTTTGCTTTAACTTCTAAGGCTTACAGAAATCTTGACAAAAGATGCTTGATCATGGCTAGTGCTTCTATGTAATCCTATAAAATCATATACATCGCACTGAGAGTTTGTGTATCCATTCCTTGTCTCATACATCATGCTTACATCGTGAGTTTTAAAAGGCATGTTCAACGTTACTAGTACAACTACTCACACCAATAACATTAAATACATGCAGTGAGGCATCTTACAAATTTCACAGAAATTGGACGATTCCCCAAATATATGTGTAATAAATTGTACACACCCCCCACATTCCCGCCTGCCACAAAAGGCCTTTAGCTCTTTGGAATTTTGCCATGAAAATTTTTACAGTAAAGACCATATCTCATCACGGCCATGCTAGTGCACAAGGAAAGGAGATGCTCCCACAAGCAAATACTTCAGTAAAACCTTTGCATTAAAAAGAGGATGTAGAAGGTCTAGTACATTACCCTGTATTTTCACATCATATCTCTAGTGTTTTACACCAAACGATACTTTCCAAGAAAGGTCAAAATATTTATAGGGGGCCGGTTAGCTCAGCCAGTTGAGTGTGGCACTAACAACGCCAAGGTTGCGGGTTTGATTCCTGTTCAGTCCCCATGTGTTGCCTGATCTAGTCGAGAGGGGGCATGCCTGGCGGAAGGGAGGCTGGATTAAAATGATGTCTAAGGTCCCTTCCAGCCTAGGCCATTCTATGATTCTATGATCAAAATGGAAGGAACCTCAAAAAATTGTCTGGTCCATCTTGCAGTGAGGCAAGACTGAGACTGGGAGATGCTTATCTAAGCTGTTTTTTCTTAAATCTCCTCTAGGCCCCATTCAAGTATTGAAAGACTTCTCTAAGGTCTCCCTGGAGCCTTCTTTTCTCCAAGCTGAACAGATCCAACTCTCTCAGTCCTTACAGGGGAGGTGCTCCAACTCAATGATCACCTTCATGGCCCTCCTCTGGACCGACTCATGCAGGTCCATGTCCTTCCTATGCTGGAGGCCCCAGAGCTGAATGCAGCACTACAGGTGTGGTCTCATGAGAGCAGAGGGGCAGAATCACGTCCCTCAACCTGCTAGCCACACTTCTTTTGATGCAGCCCAGGACATGCCGCCTAGGACTTATCACCAAAGAAAATCAAGAATTTAGCAGCTAAAATACTGAGGCTTAGCAGTAGGAGACATATATGACAGGTAAAGAACTGGTACGGACATTGATGTGGGAGTTCTGGTGGCAACACACTAGTTGAAGTGCACAGGTAGGTCCAACAAGATTTGGCAGACAGGAAGGAATTAGTTGTTTATCACTAGTGACTCAGGAGTGTCTAACCTGTCTAGGGAAAGGGACAACCTGCTCTTTGCAAGTTTTACGTAACATCCAGTGTATAACAAAAAAAGCATCATCGTGGCTAGGCTTTGCAAAGGAAGAAATGGGAAGGGCTCTACCCACAAAGCACAGAAACCGTTCAAAATCACAGTTGCCGACCATCTTGCTGTATTTCCTTTCACAACTAGGAAAGGGCAATCTTAGGGATGTTTCTAAATTAGGTGTAAAGAAAGGTGTAAGGAAAGAAGCACACATCTTACAATTTCTTTTACTGATAGGTTCTGTTAGATCACATCAAACAGCTATGGCAGGTCCATCTATCCTCCAACTTCCTCTTTTCTCTCCCACCACCCTCCGCAGCATGGACAAATACCCCCTCAGCATCCTTCACAGAGCTGTGTTCACTTCAGAAAAAGTGATGTCATCTTGTCATGTGTGCTGATGAGATATTTAGTTCATCTGTGTGACTTATTAGCAAACGTCTATGTGTTTCACTGTGGTGCATTGACTTTGGCTAGTGTCATGTGCCCACCAAGCTGCTCTATCTATCACTGCCACTCCTCAGCTGAGTTAGGGGGGAGAAAATAAGACAAATGGCTCATCTGTTGAGATAAGGACAGGGAGATCACTCAGCAACTACCATCACAAGCTAGACAGACTTGACTCAGGGAAGTTAATTTATTTGCAACCAAATCAGAGTAGGATAATGAGAAATAAATGAAATCTTAACACACTTTCCCCGTACCCCTCCTTTCTTCCCAGGCTCAGCTTCACTCCTGACTTCTTTACCTCCTTCCCTCTGAGTGGTGCAGGAGAAGGAGGACTGGGGGCTGCAGCCCCCCTGCTACCACAACCTTGCCATGCAAACCCTATACATCTGCAATCACGTGGCAAGGTATGTTTCTCTTTTCTTATATTCCTGTAGTAAAGCTAGAAACATCTCCCTTTCTGGTCAGCTTATTTCACATGTGAAAGGATTTTTCTTTGTCATCAAAAGTTTCATTATCCAGCAGCATGTAACAGAAACAGCAGTTCCTGAGTTAACACCTTGGTTTCAATTTCTGACTTCATAGCCTGAATTCTCTCTTTTCCCTCCAAGTGCTGCATGAATTTTGCTTTCCCACTCAGGATTTATTTTGCCTCACCCTTACTCAGTCAAAGATTCCATGTTCTGTCTGCTGGTACGAAAACGTTTTTGTATGGTTACAGTTTTACCAGGAGGTGAAGATTTTTGGAGCATTTTGGGATTATTTCATACGTTTTTGCATTTGCATGTTCCATTTCTTGACAAAATCTTACTCCTCAAATACAGAATTAGCATTTTTAAAGAAACCAAAGGTGCCGTAAATGAGCTGAATAGAAAGCTTTCTCTTGTAAAGAAATGGGAAGTGAGAATAAAATCTGAATAATTCTGCCTTACATTATTTTGAGGAGTCATATTTTATGTAGAATCATAGAATCATAGAACGTCAGGGGTTGGGAGGGACCTCAAAAGATCATCTAGTCCAGCCCCACTGCCAGAGCAGGATCACCTGGAGTAGATCACACAGGAATGTGTCCAGGCAGGTTTTGAATGTCTCCAGAGAAGGAGACTTCACAACCTCTCTGGGCAGCCTGTGCCAGGCCTCTGTTAACCTCACAATAAAGAAATTTTTCCTCATGTTGAGGTGGAACTTCCTATGTTCTAACTTAAACCTATTATTTCTTGTTCTATTACTGGGAAATGTATGGAGATCATCTGACTTTACACAAGTGGAACTGCATTGTAAACCACCAACACAAACCTCCTTGTGTGCCATGTTGGTATTGCAGCCAGATGTGTGATTGCCACACAGCATTAACAAATCAGCTCTGCAGTTCGTAGCAAAAGGGCGTTAGTAATGCAGAGACCTGTAAATGTGTTTAAAGAAGATGCCAAATGGAATTGCAGATACAGAAGGTTCTCTAGGAGGGCTCTACCATCACAGACCAATCCAAGAGAAGACACCTCACACGTGAAAAAGAGCTTGACCATTCTGAGTCCAAATTTGCATGTACAGACACATAGACTCTTTATTGTTTCATGTTCTGCATCGTCCACTACTTGGACTGCCTGCAATCAGTGTTCTGCAGGATTCATAACTTCTACCTCCTCCGTGTCCCTGTACAATGCTCTTACTATGTGGTTAATTTCAAACCTGGCCTCATGGCCCCCCTCCTCTTGCTGGCCCCGTGACTTACTGCTCCTTCTGGCCCCAAGGCCTGTGGCCCCTCACAGCTTTCCTGGTGTGAAATGAAATAGCGCAGCAGTCCCATCTGCTTTGTGCAGCAGAAAGTGAACTAGACATTCACTAGTTGCAGTCTTCCGGAGTTAGAGAGCCCTATGCAGGGCACACGTGGGAAGAAAGAGGGAAAAGACATAGAAAGAAAAATTTGCAGTTAAGTTGCACTGAAAAAACCTCATTTTTAGAAAGTACTACTTAAGTGGTGAAGAGCAGAAAGAGGTAAGGTAAGCAAGCTAAATTACCTTATCTCAACGTGTGGTGACAAGAACAAGTTTATGTGAGGCAGTCTTTGATGTTGATTTAGCTAATCTATAGTAACTGCATGAGAATACCTTACCCAGTGATGAGTATAAGGTAATTACAAGGGAGTTACACCTTAGTTTTTTTTTTTAAAAAACAAATTTCTAGTGTGCTTTTACCCTAATTTCTGGCTGAAATACACATATTTCCCTTACACTTTAGAGAATTTTAAAAATAAATACCAAATCTGCTCTTCCTGGCTCGCTTCATCTTTTCTTAATACATTTTTTGTGGTCTATGATAGCTGCAAACACTTCATAGCAGATAAGTAGATGCACATCACTGATGTGCTTGAACCAGTCCTTGTAAAGCTGGTCACTATTGTGTCCCTGTTACCTCGAGCTTCTTCCGTCAGCCCATAAACCCTCCTGTTTCCTTTTTTATCATGAGATTGTCAATTCTCTGAACAGGAACTATCTTCTCGTCATAGATAAGATAATTCCCTGTCTGTGACAGAATTAACATTTTATGGTAGAGGAAAAAATCAAAGGATACTCTTTGTCCTAAAATACCACAGACAGATTACCACAGCCAAGTGATAATCTGAAACCAGGATTTCATCCCATAGTTTTGACACATCCAAAAGAACCATACGTTCTTTTGCATGTGACAGGAATGTTGCTTATACTATGCTTTTGCAGGTTAAAATGTCTCACAGTCTTATATTTTCATCTGTCTAATACAGTGATTTTTAACGTAGATATGTATCTCTGTATGTTTGTGACAACTTTTAGAAGATTTCTGAAGGATAACTTGGGAAACAAGTTTAATGTTGTTACATT
Organism: Apaloderma vittatum; assembly: GCF_000703405.1. NCBI lineage: Eukaryota > Metazoa > Chordata > Aves > Trogoniformes > Trogonidae > Apaloderma > Apaloderma vittatum. The sequence goes on along the minus strand of NW_009700102.1, from coordinate 8,642 downwards.
GTAATTTACTGTACAGAAATGAACATTGGAAAAGAGAAGTCTGCAGTGTGGGAAAAAGTAAAAACAATCATTCTACTTTAAAATATTTTTTTTCAAAGGGTTAGAAATTTTCAAACTTTCATTCTAAGATATCTATGTGTCTTTGTTACTACAAAACATGGATTTAGTAATTGTTCTGATTAGTTCTTAGCACTTTATTTTTTCAGGTGTTACCTCACCTAGTGCATGGTCACATTTTCAGAAAGAAATTATTTTCTGCTTTTTTACCCTCAAATTTCACAGCAAACATTGCTTTTAAAGTTCACTTGCAATTCACACTGTGTACCATTTGCTTTATATGTTGATTCCCCTGTGGCTGAGGAAGCTGTGTCTGTGCCACCTGATGCACCGTTCAGCAGTGGCGTTGGCACTAACTGCTGTGTCTATGCTCTCTCACTCCAGAGGAAGTGTCCATGGAGGAGGCACCTCCGAGTCTTTCTCTGCAGCAGCACTGCTCTCAATTTTCCCTCCACAATAACATCATCAAGAAAAAAGAAAAACAAAGAAGTTTCCTTTCTTTACAAAGAACTTTTGTTTGATTGATATTTACTCTATGTACTTTTAGGTTATGTCATGAAAGGCACATCTCCTTCCACACACAGCAGCACAGAGGCACAGTACTAGGCAAGGGAACTGTAGTATTGCTGTTATGGAAAGGGAGCCCCTGCCCCATTTCCTCCAGGGCTGTCCTGTGCCTTCACCCATCAGTGATCTGACATACTGGATCTTCAGGGCACCTTTCAGGCTGAGGGGAGTTACTGCCGATGGCTACACAACTTCAGAGATTGTACTGGTTTTGGCTGGGATAGTTACTGATACGCAGTACTTGCACAGCATCAAGGCCTTTTTCTGCTTCCCAAGCTGTCCCATCAGTGAGTAGGCTGGGAGTGCACAAGGAGTTGGGAGGGGACACAGGTGACCCCCAAATGACCACAGTGATACCCCAGACCATATGACATGAGCAATAAAAAGCTGGGCCAAGAAAAAGAAAGAGGGAATATTCAGGGTTATGTGTTTACCTTCCTAAATAACTGTTACACGTGATGAAGTCCTGTTTTTGTGGAGATGGCTTGAACACCTGCCTGCCAGTGGAAAACAGTAAATTAATTTATTGCTTGTGCGTGTGGCTTTTTCTTTACCTGTCAATATGTCTTTATCTCATCCCACGAGTTTTCTCACTTTTATCCTCCCGATTCTTTTCCCCCATCCCACAGTGGGAAGGCGGGGGAGGCAGTGAGCAAACAGCTGTGTAGGATTGAGCTGCCTGCCAGAGTTAGCCCACAACAGAGATACAAAGAAGAGCGTTTGAAGATTGTTTAAGACTTATTGAAGGATGTTTAGGGGAGAAAACAAAGGCAGCGAAAGTAAGGGATCAAGGCAGCTCGGGTTGGAACAAGTGTGGGAAATAGAGGGATAAGGAAATGAAAGAGATGGTGACATATAAACATGTTGCAGCTCAGCACACTTGTCTGGCCATGCTGTGTGCCTGGTCACAACAGTCTGTCCAGTTTTCTCACTAAAATCAATTTATAAACAATGCCCTGGGTGAAGGACTCTGTGTGGAATTTTTAATGAGGAGAAAAATTCTTTATCACTTGTATCTCTGAGAGGGTCTGGCAATTTCAGCAATAGTAAAAGAATTACTAGAAATTTTGCATTTATATATGCTTGTTAGGCTGTGCTTGAAATAAGAAGAATAGCCATGGATTAAACTGCACAGACAACCCCATGGTACAGTTTTGAAGTACTGGCATCTGCATATCGGATCATTTCAAAAGGGCCAGGATGACCTAAGGAGCATATCCTCATTTTACCTCAGCCAGTTATGCTGCAATTGAAATGTTTTTGTCCTAGTTCCACTGTAATTAAGACTCTGCTCATTAGTCACAGTGAAAATTTCTCCTCTTACATCACTCCTTGTGTATTATAATGAATGGGGAGCAGACTGCTCTGATATTGTATTTCTGCTGAATGGGGGCTGATACACAGTGGGATGCTCAATATCCTTCTCCTGCTGCTGGAGCTGGAGGAACAGGCCACCATGAACACAAGCAGAAGTTTAGGACAAGAAGTGTCTAATGTCCTGTCTGGCTGGGGCAGATTTAGATAGGCAGAATTTTATAAAGATTACCCAAAAAAAGTAAAACTTTGCTTCTGCTTCTAGATTTTATATTTTTTGAAGGATATTTTAGGTTTCTGAATTACTGCATGTATTTTAAAATGAATACAGATGCAAAAGACAGTAGTTAAAAATTTTGGTTTGCCATTTAATACTGCACCTAGAGCTCATCTGAAAGTCACAGTGGGCTAACAAAAGAGACTGTTTCAAGAACATAATCATTATTTCCTTAAGTAAAATAAAGTGTTTTACAAAACAGATCTCTAGCACCTGATATTTGGCAAGCTCTGTGATATGCTGGAATTTAACTTGGAAAGTTCAATGTTGATGAAGATTAATCCTCAAATTCAAAAAATGAAAGGTAAGTATTAATAAAAAATATTACTCTTGCATAACTCCATGACTGAACTTGGTCCTTTAAAGTAGGTCATTCTTATCCTAATTGATAATAATAATGTTATCTTTAACACTGCAAACAGATCTAAACTGAGACTTTCAAAATACTTGAGTAAACCTGACATAATGCCTGCACAGTACTTCACTGATCATTCCTGACTTCAGCTGAGCTCCCAACAAATTACCAGAGCTTCAGGATACAACAGTGCCTGTAGTGTGATAACCTTATATGAAAGCAAGATATTCCCCAACTCCTAAAAGTTACCAGCATTTAAGATTACTAGAGCTCGTATTTCTGAGGTGATATTCCTTACTTTGAGGGAAAGAACATTACTAGGTGCTGTACGTAGATTTAGGCTTTGTAACAGGGAGGTAAGTTTTTTGTGTGCTGTGAAGTAAATCGTTTAGCTGAGTACTCAGGCTATTCAGTTTTACATACCAAAATTAGAGGATGTGAAAAGGAGATCAAACTTCCCGTTGTTAATCCACCTTTCAGAAAATAGTCCCTTTAAACTGTGTAAACACAGGCTAATGCTCTTTTCAGCCGAAATCATCTCACCTGAACTTAAGTGTCTACTGTGTAAAGGCCTACTCACGAAATGCTTCCCATATACTCCTCTAACAGCCAATGGAAAAATCCAGGTATTCTACTTTAAGATGAACTGCCTATTTCTCTCTAGTGGTTATAACAGAGGTCAGAAATTATTACCATAGAAGTAAGTGCCTACAGGCTGCCCAAGGTATTTAAAATATCACAATTATAGAATAATAGAATTTAGGTTGGAAAAACCCTTGAAGATCATCTAGTCCAACTGTTAACCTAGCAATACCAGGTCTATCACTAAACCATCTCACTGAGCACCACATTCACAAGTCTTTCAAATACCTCCAGGGATGATGAATCCATCACTTCCCTGGGCAGCCAGTTCCAATGCTTGACAATCATTTTGGTGAATAAATATAACCCTCCTCTGGTGCAATTTGAGGTGATTTCTTCTTATCCTATCACTTGATACTTGGGAGAGGAGACTGACCTCCACCACACTACAACCTCCTTTAAGGTAGCTGTAGGGAGCGATAAGGACTGCCCTGAACCTTCATTTCTCCAGGCTAAACAACACCAGTTCACTCAGCCACTCCTCTATTGGTCTCTAGACCCTTCACCAGCTTCATTGCTCTTCTCTGGACACATTCTAGCACCTCAATGTCTTTCTCAGATGGAGGGGCCCAAAACTGAACACAAGATTCAAGGTGCAGCCTCACCAGTGCCAAGTACAGGGGACAATCACTTCCCCGGTGCTGCTGGCCACACTATTTCTGATCCAAGCCAGGATGCCATTGGTCTTCTCACCCACTTAGGTACACTGTTGGCTCATTTTCAGCTGGCTGTTGACCACCATCCCCAGGTCCTTTTCCTACAGGCAGCTTTCCAGCCCCTCTTCCCCAAGCCTGTACCATTGCCTGGGCTTGTTGTGACCCCAGTACAGGACTTGGCACTTGGCCTTCACAGAATCACAGGACGTTAGAGATTGGAAGGGACCTCTGAAGATCATCGAGTCCAACACCCCTGCCAGAGCAGGACCGCAGAATCTAGGGCAGGTCACACAGGAACACATCCAGACGGATCCTGAAAGTCTCCAGAGAAGACTCCACAACGTCTCTGGGAAAACTCTTACAGAGCTTGATAACCCTTACAGTAAAGATATTCTTCCTCATGTTGAGGTGGAACTTCCTGTGCTCTAGCTTGAATCCATTTCCCGTTGTCCTATCAGCGGGCATAAGTGAAAAGAGGTTGTCCCTTCCTTCTTGACACCCAGCCCTCATATATTTATACACATTAATTAGATCTCCTCTCAGTCTTCTCCTCTCTAGACTAAAAAGCCCTAGGTCTCTCATCCTTTCCTCATAAGGCAGGTGTTCCTGTCCCTTAATCATCCTCATAGCCCTCTGTTGGACTCCCTAAAGTAAATCTTTGTTCCTCTTGAACTGGGGAGACCAGAATTGGATGCAATACTCTAGGTGAGGTCTTATGAAGACAGACTGAGAGAGTTGGGGTTGTTCAGGCTAGTGAAGACCAACTTGGTCTTCAAATGAAGGCCAACTTGGTGATACACTGGAACAGGCTGCCCAGAGAAGTGGTGGAAGATCCATCCCTGGAAGTGTTTAAGGCCAGGCTGGATGGGGCTCTGGGCAGCCTGATCTAGTGAGGGATGTCCCTGCCCATGGCGAGGGGGTTGGAACTAGATGATCTTTAAGTTCCCTTCCAAACTTGACAATTCTATGATTCTATGATTCTATGATTCTATGATTCTATGATTCTATGATTCTATGATTCTATGATTCTATGATTCTATGATTCTATGATTCTATGATTCTATGATTCTATGATTCTATGATTCTATGATTCTATGATTCTATGATTCTATGATTCTATGATTCTATGATTCTATGATTCTATGATTCTATGATTCTATGAGTCTGTCTCTAGTCATATCAAGGATAAAAGATTTATTAGGAACATGGCTTTGCTAAGGGGAGGTCATATTTGACCAACCTGAGAGCCTTTTATGAAGACATAACCAGGTAGATGGATGGTGGCCATGCAGTGGACGTGATTTATTTTGATTTCAGTAAAGCGTTTGACACGGTCTCCCACACTGTCCTCATAGCTAAACTAAGGAATTGTGGTCTGGATGATCAAGTAGCGAGGTGAGTTGTTAACTGGTTGAAGGAAAAAAGTCAGAGTTGTGGTCAATGGGGCAGAGTCTAACTGGAGACCTGTGTCTAGTGAAGTCCCCCAGGGGTCACTGCTGGGGCCAGTGCTGTTTGATATACTCATCAGTGACCTGGATGAGGGATTAGAGAGCGTTGTCAGCAAGTTTGCTGATGACATGAAACTGGGAGGAGTGGCTGACACACCAGCAGACTGTGCTGCCATTCAGAGAGACCTGGACAGGCAAGAGGGCTGGGCAGGGAGAAATCTTATGAAATTCAGCAAGGCCAAGTGTAGAGTTTTGCACCTGGGAAAGAACAACCCCATGTGCCAGTATAGGTTGGGGACTAATGCGTTGGAAAGCAGCATACCCACAAGCTTTCAACCCATTCTACCTCCCCCCACTATATAGAACTCAATACATTCCAGCTTCTCTTGCACATAAAGAGCAACACCACTGCCTCACTTTGTTGGTTGTCTTTCTCAAATAATACGTAGCTATCCATGACAACATTCCAGTCATAGGAGCTGTCCCACCATGTTTCAGTGACTGCAATTATATCATAGCCATGCAACCTAACGAAGATCTCCAACTCCTTCTGCTTATTACTCACACTCCATGTGTTGGTATATAAGCATTTCAGAGAGGGAGTTAAGCAGTTAGTTTTTACTCTTGCAATCTGACCATTCCTGGCCACTTTCGTGGTTACTAACCTATTAGTGAACCCTGTGTTTTTATTGTCACATATATCACCATTACCCACCTCAAGTAGGATGGCAGACTGAAGGCCATCCTTAGGCTCATCTACCTTTGCCTCCGGGTGTGGCTCCACCAATCTATTTCGCTTTTGCACTCTCTAATGCTTCTCAATCTCTCTACGTCCTCCCTCAGTTTGACCATCTGCCTGAGCAGATCGTTTATTTGATCACACCGCATGCAAATGGTGTCTCTCACTGCCTCCAGAGGACTTGTTGAACTTCATGCAATTAGCTTCAGCCCATTGGTCCAGCCTGTTCATATCCCTCTGTAGAGCCTTCCTGCCCTCCAGCAGAGCAACACTCCTTCCCGGCTTCATGCTGTTGGTGAGGGTGCACTTGATCTCCTCATCTCGATGATTGATAAATATATTAAATAGCACTGGCCTCAATCCTGAGTCCTGGGCAACACCACTTGTGACCGGCCGCCAACTGGATTTAACTCTGTTTCCCACCACTCTATGGGCCCAGCCACCTGATTGTCCTGTGCATGTCACGTGATGGCACTCAAGATGAACTGCTGCATAAGTTTTACTGGCCCTGAGATCCGACTGACAGGCTTTTCTGTTCCCCAGAACTTCCTTCTGGCCCTTCTTGCAGATGAGCATCACATTTGCTAACCTCCCATCCACTGGGACCTCCCCTGTTAACCAGGACTGCTGATAAATAGATGGAAAGTTGCTTGTTGAGCTCTTCTGCCAGCTCTCTCACACTTGATTGGATGTCATCCAGCCCCATGGACTTGTGTGTGTCCAAGTGGAGCAGCAGATCTCTAACCACTTCCCCTTGGAATACAGGAGCTTCTTTATGTTCCCTGTCCCTGTCTTTCAACTCGGGGTCAAATGCCTTGAGAATGACTGGCCTTACTATTAAAGACTGATGCAAAGAAGGTGTTAAGTACCTCAGCTATTTCCTCTTCCTTTGTCACTACATTTCCCCTGGCCAATAAAGGACCGAGATTCTCTTTAGCCATCCTTAGTTCTCCTTTTGCTGGTAATGTATTTATAAAAACTTTTTTTTTAATTGTCTATGTCCTATTTTGAGCTAAGACAGAACCGATTCTGTTCAGTGACTTTACTTTTCCGCTCAGTCTCTTCTAGGAAACTGCACTTCCTGAAGTTAACAGCGTATTTTTGCTCCTGAATCCAGTTTCTGTCTACTGCTGAATCCAGTCTGGGACTTGCCTGGTGCCTGTCCTGCAGCACCAGTGGTAATTGTCAAGGAAGTTTCAATATTGGTTTTGTATATTTTTGTATATACTTTATTGTTTCCATTATTTTCTTATTAGCACTATTATTGTTTCATTAAAGTTGTTTTAGTTTTCTTATCCAGTCCTTAAGTCTCTCTTCCTTATTCCTTTCTTCATTCCCCTTTGGGAAAGGAGAGGTTAATGAAGAACATCTGTCATTCATCCAGTGGCCAGCTCAGCCCTAACCTGTGACGTTCTTTCATGGCAGTAGCCAAATTAAGTTCTATTTGGACTTTAGCCCTTCTAATTTTCTGCCTGCATGACCTCACGACATCCTTGTAGTCCTCCTGAGATGTTTGCCACTTCCTCCAAAGGTAATAATCTCTCCTGTTTTTCCTTAGTTCCAGCCAAAGCTCTCTGTTCAGCCAGGCCAGTGTTCTCTGCTGGCAGTTTGTCTTAAAGCTTGAGCCTTTAAGATTTCCTTGAGAAGTATCCCTAAGTGGGTTCCCAATTGAGAAGAGGCGCTCTCAGTGATTGCTAATGAAAAATGACGGAAGAAGTTACCAATAACAGGCAGCACATGATAGCTCTTATTATGTCCCTGAATATCTTGAGGTGACCAGTGTCTCCATTTCAGGTTTCTCTGAAGAGTGCCCTGGATACACTGCCATCTGAGTGCTTGGGCGTGAAAATGATGAATGCTGCATGTGAAGACATGAAGAGAAGACACAGTCAGAGGGACCATTTTGTCATCTGGGTGCCAGGGCACAGAGGCCACACTGGCCACTTTCTGTTATTTAACAACTGCTCTGCAGCCAGGCAGCTAAAACTCCAGACTACACAAAGTTATAATCTCTTATTACTTTTCACATAATTTTACCATCTGATGTGGTTAATACTCTGAAGTTTTCACTTAAACTGAACCTGTTGTAGCTGTGATAGAAAACTGGTAAGAGAAGAAATGTGTCTCTGAATGCTGTGTGGTGCAGCAGTGTAATGCATTGAATATAGGACTACGCTAGACTGTGACAGGAGCAGCACATATGTAGAAGCAGTAGGGAAATTGTAAGTATTCAGCTACACTGAGGCAATCCTGAGAGATCTCCATGGGTTGACGTCAACTTGTCCATGTGGTGGTTTGGCCTTGTCTAACCATCAGGTGTTTATCATGCTGCTCTATCACTTCTCCTCTTCAACCACAGGGGATGGGGAATGGGAATTGTGGTCAGTTCATCACATTTTGTTTCTGCTTCTCCTTCCTCTTTATGCTCTTCCCCAGTTCCAGCACAGGGTCCAACTCATGAGCTACAGTTCGTCATGAATTGCTACATTATGGGTGATCTCCATTTTCCTCTGCAGACACCTGCTACAAACGCCTTGCTCTGCAAATCCAGCACACTTTGATTCTCCTCTCCTCTCCTCTCCTCTCC
>NW_009700101.1:24459-27124 GCF_000703405.1 Apaloderma vittatum | reverse complement strand
CTGCCGGCCAGGGTCAAACCACGACAACTCTTCAGCCTCTCTATTTGGCATTAGCAGCCAAAATATATTTGTGCTTCCTCCCAACCTCAGTAACCATGCTTGGCTTGACAAGAACACCCAATGCTTTTACTCGCTGCCACTCTGACATTCATTTATTATTACATGGACATATTCTTATTAGGTCACAACCTGGTACAGTGAGAGAGATAAGATGTCCCATTCAGAGGCCAAGGCAGAAGCATGAACCACTGGGGAAAAAGAAACCCCTCAACAGGTGCAGGACACTGGTGTGGGTCCATCACCCTACAGGGTTACACCACATGTAACAGCCTTCTCATGGCTTTGGGCTGGCCTGCCACTACAGAGAACAGCATGGAAATGGGAAGGTAAAGGAATAAATGTGGTAGGGACCATCAGCTGCCCCAGTTAAAAAGAGGCATCTCGGTGCTTTTTCTGCCGTATCACAACATTGCTCCCTTCTCATCCGTTTCAGCTCAGAGCGCCTTTGCTTTTACAGCCTCCAACCCCTAACGTACATTATCGCTAAGCTGGCTGCTGCAGATTTACCCTGTGATAGGCAGAAAAAGGTGGCCGCCAATTTTCAGCATCACTGAAATCCAGACAAATATCTGCCTGGATTCAGTCCCCACTGTGTAACTGCTGCCTGTTTCAGCATTTATATTCAAGGCAAATTTGTTGCGGGAAAACAGGCAACAAAGAATATTATTTGCAAATCATTCTTTTGCTTCACTAAAGCTGGACACTGATGCAAAAGAAATATTTGAACCACAGCTTCAGTCACACCTGCTAGTCAGGAAATCTGCTCTCAGCGAGCCAGGACTGCACCTCTGAATTAATGCACAAAACCAGGTGAACTGCTTTCCCTTGCTCCCATTCCAGCTGTGGCTGCTAAAGCAGCAGAAAGCATCTGACAAAAAAAAATTCTTTACCCTCAGAAAATCTTGCAAAACGCAGGAGAATTGTCAGGTGGAAGCCGGGAACCCTCAGTTTCAGCAAGAAATATTTTTCTGCTTGTCAACTGGAGACTGTAACCTCAGCCAAGTGGTTAAGGCTCTAATCGCTGTGTCTGACATGGAGAAAGATGCCAGGGAAACTTTATTTATGACACGGCTAATGGGGTTTGCCCCTAAGCACTGGGCAAATCTTCCAGCTCATTACTCAACCCTAAGAATCACTTGGGTAAATTAGGCACTGCAAAGTGAAGCCTGCAGAGCCGCTCTCTGATTTACCTTAAAGGGACCTACAAAAGAAAAAGCCACACGTGCCCCTCCTGGTCATCCTCACAACAGGGCAGGCATTACCATTAATACCCAGAACGCAGGACAGGGTGAGGCATTTACTTACTAAACTGTTCTCCCCCCTCATTTTCTGAACTGATACCTCTCAGTCAAGAGATGCTCTCCCTCGGTTTGCCTAGAAAGCTAAAAGCAAAGCATCCTTGAGCTCGTGGGGTACAGAGGAAGCAACAAATTTTTAACAGTGAAGAAAGTCTGGAAGAAAACTTTTGCATACTCAAGTCAAGCAGACTACAAACAACCTAAAAGGGAATTAAAAAGGAATCTGACTTGACCCGTCTGGATGCGTTCCTGCCCTAGATTCTGGGGTCCTGCTCTGGCAGGGGATTTTGACTCGATCTCCAGAGGTCCCTTCCAACACCTAACATCCTGTGATTCTATTGAATTTTCACAAAACCAGCACCTTAACGAGATGGAAGCCAGAGTTCAGCATTCACTACTCAGGCATTCACACGCCGACTTGCAAACCAGATGCCATGTAAGAAGGGAAAGGTTCAATGCCACATAAGGCATGAGGGGAAACCCCATCTCTCACGCTAACAGAGCCAGGAGAGCAGCCCCGTGTCCCCAGGTGGGGTCCCATGCCCTGCACAGCCCTGCAGCCCGCCCAGGCTGCCAAATCCCCCCACCCTTCCCAACAGCAGGCAGCAGGGAAAGACGACAATGAAAGCAAAATAATTCCAGGTGAGCACCCCACACAGATCAAGAGCAATGCCATGAACTCTTGCCATAGCCACAGGCCAGCTCAAGGTGGGGACCTGGCAGCTATGGACTGCTACCAGTTATAAAGTCTCCTTTGGCTCAGAAAGGGAGCAGAGATGCACTTGTCCATAGGGAGGGACACAGACAAATACTCCCAGGACCGTATGACACCACTTCCCCCTTATTACTCACAGCAGAAACGCAAGACATCAGCCAGACAGTAATAAACACACACACACACTTTAAAACACTTTTTTCCTTAGAGGCTGGGCTTTGCTGCCCACATTAAGATCAAAAGGTGCTTTGGTTTGAGAAAGCTGATGCTCCACTGGGGGTTACACTCCCTGGGAGCCAAGCAGGCAGCACGGGATCCCAAGCTGGAGTTCAAGAAGAGGGAGTAACCCCATGTCTCTCAGAGGCAAAGGCTTTTGGGGGAGCTCAGATACAGGAGCTGATAGCCAGGGCTGCAGCCCGCAAAGGTTGCCTGCCACCCTCCAGCCCTGCTCTGCTCCAGTCTCGTCTCCATGCTGTCGCCCAGCAGGAACTGGGATTGCAAACACTCCCTCTGTTAGGATTGGCAAGAGCTCAGGAACAAGCTACTCCCTTCCCTGCCAACGCGAGGGGAGAAAACTCATTAAAAGCAAGAT
>NW_009700101.1:20239-24448 GCF_000703405.1 Apaloderma vittatum | reverse complement strand
CCCCAGCCCCCGGCAGCCTGTTCGGATGGGGAGCTGTGCCGCCGGCTGCGCCCCAGGTGGATGCAGGCAGGCTGGGCTGTGTCACTGCCTCCCCAAAACAGCAGCAGCTTTTCCATTTCATTCCCAGCCAGCAGTCATACCCATGTGCCCCTCGCAAAGGCAGACAGCCCTTTGCTTTCACCCGCTGGCTGCAGGCCTCAGCTGGAAATCTGCAGAACGACTGGATGGACTGTGCCACGCTGCGACAGTCACAGACTGTGTGAAAGAGCCTCCGCGCACTGTTCTGAGCATAAACACAAATTCTCTCTGTCCACTTCCTAACCAGCGGCCTAGCAGCAGCACCGGTCCCCAGCACCGAGGCAGGACATGGCCCCTGCACCCTGTTGTGGCTGCGGCAAGGGGCATCTGCCCATAGCACCTGGCTCAGCAGAGCTGCCCACAGCCTGGGGTTTGCTTCACATCTGCTCCCTTTGCCACAAAAACAGAACACACCATAGACATGGAGTAAACTATAACCCCCAAGGAAAGTAAGCACCTCACACGGCCCCAAAGGCAGCACCCGAGAAGAGCACAGCTCACCAAGGGAGCACGTGGGCCTGGCAGAGCCATCTGCCCGAGGAGCACAAACCCAGGTCCAACCACATCCCCATTTGCCGGCTAAGTCCAAGACAACATGGCTTGGTTTTCAGTTCGATCTCTTTCTGGTGAAAAGGGGCATCTCGGTGGCAGGCAGTGGTTTCTGGGTTGAGTGGACACAAACCAGCCACACGTGAAAACCCATCACTGCGACACACTTCGGCAGAGCTCTGCACCTCACCGGGGCCACCCCATTACCCCAAGGGGCACAAAGGAACAAAAGAAACAGGGCTACGTACGCATTCTGCACCGGGCACCTGCGGGCCACCAAGCCAGGCTGAGGCAGAGCTGGGAAGAGCAAGGTCTGTCCAAGTCAGTTGCACAGAGGAAGGACAAGCTCGACGGAGAGACTCACGAGCCACCTCAGCCTCCCATTCTCATCACCACCAGCACCATGTCAGCAACGTTTCCCTGATCTAAGAAAACAGAAAAAAATAAAAATCGGGGAGCTCTGCTCCCACCCAAGGCAAAGGCTGTTCACAGCAGCAGTCTGGCGCAGCTGCGTTCCCCCAGCGCTCAGAGCCTGGCTCCGTGCAAGACTCCAGCATGTCAGCAAGCAAATCCTCTTTGCCGGCAGGCACGGGAACTGTAGGGAGGGAGAAAGAAAAAAAAAAAAGAAAGAAAAAGCATCAAGAAACTCTTTGTCTACAAACATCCCAGCCGGGCGCACGTGCAGCATGAGCTTCCTGACGAGGGTGGAGGGGGAGCCTGAACTTCAGAGACACCATTTCCGCCTGTAGCTCGATCCACTCACTTATTGTCTTCTAAAAATAAAAGTAAACACTGAAGAAGGGCTCTTTGTTTTTTATTTCTGCTGTGTCAGAGAGATTTCTCTGGTAGGAACAAGTTGTGAGACCTCTTTCCAAACCCTTGGGAGCTTCTTCCCCTGAGAACAGGGAAATCCCAAAGAAGCAGGGGGTGTCCCAGGAACCGGTGAGTAAGGAGGGCTGCCTTCTCTTCCCTTCACACCGTGGCTGCTCAGAGTGGTTCTGGTGAGGGTTGTCTGTTCTGAGTTCCCACCTGTGCCACGCTAACATCCTTTTCCCTGGGAGGCAGGTCAGAGAAGAGCCATTGCCCAAAGCGCAAGAAACTTCAGTCTAAGTCACATCACTCCCCTTAACGAAGCACCAAAGCACAAGGAAAGCCAGGGCGGTGGCTTTTTTAATCTATAAAACACAAACTAAAAAGGTAAGTTTGAGATATCCATATGCATGTATCTCATGTTTTTTCCTTCTAAATCTTGCTTCCTGACAAGTCCAGCAGTGCTAGCTGGCCAACGAGGCCAACCTTGAGCTCTGAACGGCCCCACACGTCCAACGTCACTGATTAAAGCCGGCACAAACTTCCTCACCAGGCAGCTGCCATAATCTAAGCAACGTAGTGCTTTCCCAGTTGTTTGTTCAGGCTCTTCCTTTACCACGGAGCCACTGTACAAAACTGCAGGGTAATGAGACACAAGCGGTTATCTTTTTCTTGAACTGCACTGGGAGTAAATCCAGCATTAATAGCCCAAAGCTTCAGGTGTCCTCCCTGATTTTATAAAGTTGCTTATCTAAGCAAAACCCTGCAGGGACCAGCCTCACTACTGAGACCAAAGCTCTTCCCTTACACTCTTATTAACACTGTTTCTTTAATCTGCCAGCTCCAAAAAACGGACTGGGGGAGAAGACAAAAGGAAGAAAAAAAAAAAAAAAGGCCATTTTCCCCTATCTGAATGCTTTAACTCACTTTCTCAGGAAAGCACCACAGGAGGGACATTTCTCTCAGGCTCCTAAGGACACCTCACCCCAGTGGAATGGCCCTGCCATGGAGTTGCAGCTGGGCTCCTGGGAGATCAGAGTCACCCATCCCAAAGGCAAGAGACAACTCGGAAGGGCAGGAGGAGACACAAGTGGAGCCACAGCTGTCGGCCTGCTCTCCAGCAACCCAGAGCTGCTGGGCCACCAGACAGGCCCCTGCCCTCCACCTCACATGGGGCAGAACACCTTGAAAGATAACGGGTTTGACAGAGCTCCAGCTCCATGCCCAAAAAAGAAAAAAAAAAAAAAAAAAAAAAAAAAAAGAAGCAAAAGGAAAAGGGCTCGTCATTGCAAACATCCTCCCCAGGGCCCGATTGTCCCTGGAGAGTAACAAAGTGCAATAACCAGGACTGGACAAGTAAAGCAACAGAGCCGTGTGCAATAAGCCGGTCTGTGAACGCACACAGCAAAGCCTGCTGATAAAAATGCCATTATCTCCCAAACCAGCCACTTCCTGGCTACCAAGTTACGCACCATGTATTTGCTTGGGGTTGGTTTTGTTGGATTTTCTTTCTTCTTTTCCTGCAGAGCAATGACAGTGACTGTGGAGAGTGAGTCGATGCCTCCAGGCTCTCCGTCACCATCCCTGTGGCTTCAGACAAGAGGAGTTGCCACCAAGTGAGGACTCAGCAATCTCCTTCCCCCAGTCCCTCTCAGCATTTTCCTACCCTAACAGCTGGGTCTAACACAGGACAGCTCATTTTCCTCAGCCATCCAACCACCCCCTCTTTCAGCAGCCCTTGGAGGCTGCGCATCAGCGTTGGTCACCCATCAGCGTTGGTCACCCATCAGTGTTTCACACAGCACACAAAAAACCACATTCAAGCCCACGAAGCAACTCTATGCATAACAAGAAAGAGAAAACAGCTTTGCTGCTTGTTAGTTCACCTGTGAGGTGGAAAGTCAGACCACACTAACAAACTTTGTGGGCAAGACAGGCCATTTGACTGCCGAGCATCCTTCCCTGCAGCAGGGCAAGCTCCAGGATCCACCCAGGGCTGAGCAGAGGGTGACATCCAGACAGGCGACGAGCCACACACGCCCAGAGGCACCCAGATTTCACCTCCCAGCACCACACAGATGCTGGCTACAGAAATCCCAGAGGCCTGAGAAGCAATGCCGGGTGCAGAGTTGGGGCCAAACCAAACAGCAACTGTGGCACCAGGGGACCGACACAGGGACGTGACCTGGCTGTGGCTGTGCCACCAGGAGTGCTGCCAGCCTGGCTGGCAAAGGGATGGCAGGAGCAGTGATGTCAATAACCAGGAGCTTTAAAGCAGACTGTTAACCTTTGCTAAAGAAAACTCATGATTTTTAACACCTCAGTTAAAAACTGACCAGCAGCCTTTTGAAAGAACAACGCTGCCCTTACAGGAGGACTCGTTTATTACGGCTGTAAACTTTTATGACACTCTTATCTCACAGTTGTAGCAGGATAAGCTGCAATGTGCTGTTAAGTTGTGCAATTACAGTATTACAGGTGCATGGATTGATTTCCTCTAGTCATATCCCCTGGGAACCCAGAAGATGCTTGTCAGCCCCTGTCTTGGTCTGACTTGCAGCAGCCTGGAGCTGATCAGGGCGCAGAGGGACACTTCATACCTTAAGCACTCCGATGAGAGTGACTCCGGTGAGAGCCAAGGAAAGGTTTTGGCTTTCCTCCAGTCGTCATCTTGATTTATTCCAGCGTGCTTCCTGATCTTGGCATTAGAGGCACAATTAACAGTGGAAACTTGCCAAAGCTATCAGCGCAGCCCTGGCTCCCAGCAGCTGC
>NW_009700101.1:9205-20208 GCF_000703405.1 Apaloderma vittatum | reverse complement strand
CTGCCAGAAGCCGTGGGCAGGCAGGGGCTGCACCCTGGGGCAGGGCTGGGTGCTGGCGGGTCATCCCACCAGCCCAACACCCTCCGGCACTTGAGCTTACGCCTTCTCCCCAGAAAGCGCCAACCTCCAAACTCCCCAGGCCCAGGCAGGTGCTGCCCCACTGCCAGGTGCAGGCACATGTCTGGAGCAGGAAAGCTTCACAATTGCACCACACAACGAGGTCGTGTCCCCTCAGCTGCCTTCCCATCCCACCGCTCCTCACCCAGCTCCCCAGGATGAGCCAAGAGAGCAGGAACAGCCAGAGCTCCCATGGGACATCCATCACCCCACAGCAGACATCCCCTCTCAAAGCCCTGGCTGCTCTCCACAGACTGGGAAGGAGAGCAGAGCATCTGCCATGGGAACCACCATACCCAAAGGCAGCGCACACCCATCCTTTGCTGTCAGGACACATTTGGCGCTCCCTGAAAAACACAGAGGAGGGCAAAACCCAGCTCTCACCCCTCCTGCAGTCAGTGCTATTACCACCCAGGAGGGGTAATTACTAGAATGCCTGTCCCAGTTAATTATTACCTGGCTAGTTATCTACGTTTCTGTACTGTGACAGGCTTGTTCAACTTCAGGGAAGGAGGCAAAAGCAGTACAAAAGCACTTTTACACTAGCTGACCCACAAGCAGCTGACCCAGCTCATCCCCAGCCCCTCTCTGCACACACCAAGGTCTGGACAGGTCTCCTGTCCTGCAGGGAAGTGGGGCACAGAAGGGTGACGGGATCTGTCCAGCCAAGCAGGGTCACGCTACTGGAAGAGTGGGTTTCAGCTTGCAGACCAAAGACCCTTCAAATCTAAAAGATATTTCTAAGGGATCTGTAAAGGACACCACCACAGCTCCATACGTGTTACAGAATAACCCACTCATCTAAGAAGTTCCTACTGGATTTCCTTACTCCAACCGAAGCATACCTAGAAAGCCAACAGTCAAAAAGAAGTTGAAAATCTTATTTGCATCATCATTAAAGGGAGGAAAAGAGATAAAGAAGCCAGGATAAGATCAAGGGCATGTTCTGTGAGCCTCAAGTCAGCCTCAAAATTAAATCCTGAGGTAAGAAGATCAAAGTAATTATTTCACCGCACTGAAAAGCCTTTCTTTCACTCATAACAAGAGCATTCCTGTCCAGGACTGAGAGCATTCAAGGGAAATGCTCTTTTAGGCAGTTAGTGTGGTACCAAGGCAGAGCAGAGGCAAGCCCACCGCAAACCTTTCTCCCTCAGCATCAGGTGATAGAATCATAGAATCACAGACTGGTCGAGGCTGGAAGGGATCTTAGAGATTGGCCAGTCCAACCTCCCTGTCACGGGCAGGGACGCCTCTCAACTAGATGAGGCTGCTCAAGGCTCCACCCAACCTGGCCTTGAAGATCTCCGGGGGGGGGGCAGCCACAACGTCTCTGGGCAATTTATTCCAAAGTCTTGCTACCTCGTACTGAAGAATTTCTTCCTAAGATCCAGTCTAAATCTACTCTCCTTCAACTTAAACCCATTTCCCCTTGTCCTGTCACTGGACACTCTTGTAAAAAGTCCCTCCCCAGCCTTCCTGTAGGTTCCCTTCAGGTATTGGAAGGCAGCTATTAGGTGCCCCCGAAGTCTTCTCTTTTCCAGACTGAACAATCCCAGCTCCTGCAGCCTGTCCTCATAGCACAGGTGCTCCAGCCCCCAGATCATCCTTGTGGTCTCCTCTGAACATGCTCCAACAGATCCACATCCCTCTTATGGTGGGTCTCTGCACAGATGCTTGCAGTTTTAAGACGGGGAGTTTCTCCAGGACAGAGAGCAGGATCACACATGCTTTTCTTTGAGAGGTCCAGTCCCCAGGAACACTGGCTCCCCAGGAGCCACAGCCTGCCAGTACCCAGCCCTGGAGGCCCTGGGCAAGAGTGTATGCATCACCACTTAGTGAAGAGAATTTTAAGCAAGTTGTATCATAAATGCAGCCAGGAATCTCTCTGCCTGGAGGGTAAATACAGTCCAGTGACCTTCCTGAGTCATTGCCTGCTGACTCATTCACTGGCAACTTGGGCAGCGTTGGCTCAGCCGTAGGCAAGGAGATGTCATGGCGACACAGACTCACAGTGACTCTCCCCTAACAGGAGTCTTGCAGGATCTCCTAGACAGCAGGAACTTTTTGTTTGTAACAACCACCACCCTCCCTCTGCTCTTCTGTGATCCTTCCCACCTCCTCACGCTTCACAAACACTGCCAGGGGCCATCACCACACGGAAAGGTGACTTCAGCTGATCTCCTGACCAGCCAGCTCCCAGCAGAAGTGAGTGAAGTCGTGTCAGCACTCAACACACCAAGGAATCAAGTGGAGAGGAGCAAAAGGTCCCGATGCCACCCAAAGCAGCAAAATCAGAGCCAAAATGGCAGCCAGCCCCAGGCACCAGTCCTTGGCCCCACCGCCCCTCAAATCCTCTCTACGACCACCTGTAGGGCACTTACTGGTACCTGCACTGGGCTCTCCCCAGCAGAAAGTCAGCTTTCTGTGATCGCTGTTTCATCCCTGGGAAAAGTGGGGAAGAGGGATGTAATGCTCCGCCGGCACCGCTGTCCCACCCCCACACGCCCCCGTCTCGCAAACACAAAGATCTCTTCACAGGAACCATGTGAAAAGGGTCGGTGTCAGCACTCGTCTTGGGATCAGAACAGAGAGGGTCAAAGCTCTAATATTAGAGCAAAGAGGATGATGGAGAAGGAGGGAAGGAACCAGAAAAGAACCATATAAATAGCAGCATTGTCCTTACTCGGTTTCACAGTGCATCAGATGTCAAATATGATCTCTCACTCAAGAGCTGAAGCTTCTAATTGATTCCCATCTGACAGTTTCTTATCCAGCAGTTGTTATCCGTCCAAACAAGCTGAGTAAATATGCTTTGCTCTACCATTAAAGCCAGCAACGAATCATCGGCTTGCAACAAAAACAGTGTAAACAGCATCGTTCCTCCTGGGCCGCAGATCTCCTCCTCTACCCCTAACCTACCCCTTCCCTCTGCTGCATTTCGATATTCTGCCAACCCTGGTCCTCACACGGAGTTAAAACCTACATGGTGGTCAAGAATCTTCGCCCTGGTGCCTTTCAAACAAGCCATCTGCCTCCAGAACCTACTGTGGCATCAAGTAGTGCCTGCGAGATGAGGTGAGCAATGGCTGTGCCTTATCTGACTCGCCACCTGCACTACTCTGTAGGTCTAGATCAGGTCACTGCCCATTCCTGTTTTCTGATTGCTGCTGGAACCCCCAAAGCAGTCCTTAAGTGGCCCCACCACTGACTTCTCCATCCTTAACAGTTCCAAGGTGACCATGCAGCCCCTCCTTTGCCTTCTATCACATGACCCCCTTCCCAATACCTATAAAAGACCCTTCTTCCAGTGCTCAAGCACCATCATTAAGAAACAGCAGAGCTCAAGCCCGCAGGGGCATCAAGCACACAGGACCAATTGCTCTCCAGCAGGTAGGAGCATCTCTCCAGGTGCGTCCCACCACCCAGCCAACAGACGGACCCACCAGCACACACCAGACACCACAGGAGAGCCGGCTGGTGGAGCTCAAGGGGGTGATGCACCCACATGTTCCTCTCACGCGTCCAGCTGTTGGCCAGATCAGGCTTGGAGGTTCTCAGTTCTTGTGCGAAGAAAGCTCCCAGCTCACGCTTCTGATGCCGTGACTGTCAACACAACCGCAGTTCAGGCAAACAGCCCTTCCCCGTCCTGACAGGAGATCTGTGCAGCAAACAAAACAAACACTTCTGCCACGGATCGCGCCAGAGTATCAGCGCAGCAGCCAGAAGGCTTTGCTTAAACGCTCTGTGATCCCAGTGTAAGCTATAGCTTTGCTTCTCGACATTTTGCAAAACCCCAAAGCACTCAGCTTGGAAGAAATCCAAAGGAAAAAGAAAAAAAAAAATCTACATTTTTCAAAGAGAGCTAGTGAGACCTTGCAGTTTTACAAAGTCCCAAAAAGCATACGTTGCTTTTTAAACACAGACAAGAACAACTGCCAAAATAGCAGTCTTGTATCTCGGCACGACGGTCAGCACCCTCCAGCGAGGAGGAGGAGGAAGGAGAAGTGTGTGAGGGTAAGGATATAAAAGTAGTATAGATATTTGCTATAAGACTCAAAGGTCCTGGCTTAACATACACCTGTTAAGGGACATATCTGAAAATATACTGAGGAAGTCCAATTATCATCTTCTATGTGAACCCTATTTTAGAATATTTCATAAATGCTGACTCTGGTGCCAATATTTGAAATTTTCCTAAGCAGAGCTGAAATCATACGTTCCTTGCATGACCCCAGAGGCTGCAGAAGCTGCACAGAGGAGCCCCAGCATGAGCCCCATGGGTAGGGATGGCTCGAACCAAAGAGGGTGAACAGGATCCTCAGAGATGCACACAGAGGATCTATTTTCTTCCCAAACCCACCCTGTCCAGGGCACCCCCAGGCAGAGCCAGACCTGTAACCTCAGCAAAGTCTCATGAGGCCGGGCCACAGCCACCATTCTGGAGGTGGCCACCAGGGCGACCCTGCTGGAATGACACCCGGTCCCCAGCTTTTGAGGAGCGCTGTGCTTTGTCACTTGGAAACACTGTCATTGTGTCAAGGGAAATAGAGAACGATATAACTACATATTTCTGGTATCTCTGTTTACAGCTGAATTTCCAAGCCCTCCCAGAAAACATCCCTTGGGAACATTTCTGTAAGCGTAGCTTAGTTGGAAAACCTTGTTACACTTGGGCTCTGGCTCCGAAGTCACAGCAAATCCATCTCACATTGCTTACAGCGATCTGTGAACAAGAGACAGCTCAGGGATCAGCTGAGAGGTCAACCAGGAGAAGGGAAGGGAGAGTGGGAGCACGCTCAGATACACTCAGCTCATCACGAGCTACTGGGTTAGCAAATCCTGAGCTTGCCTGTGTACACACGTGGCACATACTCCCACTGTACCCACAACACCCACCTAAACCTATGGCAAGACATCCTTTATCTTCAACTTTGCCATCCCCAGATTTGGCCCCAGGTAATCCCCCTCGTTACATCAAGCCAAGTTACTCACGCTTCAGCCCTTTTCCCAGGATCAGCCCTGTTGCAGTTGTCACTTCTGCAGGAGGATTTCTAGTTGTGCTTGAATTTTAATGTCCCAATAAAAAGAAGAGTTTATGATCCTTTAAAGCTGTAATCTTCCCTGCACTGAGTATGAAGGATAAGCTTCATGTTTGCGATATAGGTGGAGGTTAAGATTTGAGGAAAGCATCCTCAAACTGTATGCTTCCCTTCTTTTACATGTCCGGTATTTATAAAAGACACAGAACACGACTGCACCCCACATCGCCATACCCCAACAATCCTCACAGCCTGTCTCAGCTCAGGAAATTTCCTATCTCACCCCATCGGCTTGGTGTAGATGCAGAGAATATTCTTCCAAGTTTCTAAGGAGTGGCATGCAAAGACCACTGAATTTACAGCAGCAGGCACATCAGTCAGTGAGCAGCATCTGAAACCCAACATCCTTCGGTTTCACAATTCAAGGTGCTCCAAGGAGAGGAATGCCAAACACTTCAAGATCTGAACCCAAAAAGCACCTCAAGAAAAGACCACATGTAATGCAAAACCTCAAGTTTTGCAGAGCTCTTTTCTCAGGAAACTGCAAATATTTGCAGGTTTTAATCCAGTATGCCTCTGTATTTGCCCAGTGCCTAAAGATAGATGAATAGGTCACGTAGACTCTAAGATATAAAAATTTCATAGGACTTAGCTAAAACACCAGTAAGGCACGTTGCCACACTGAAACAACACAGCATTGGCAAGTACACGGGGACCCAGACTGCCAGTGCCATGGCAGGCTCCTGTGCCCACTTGGTCACTGTCCTCTCACCAGCCCCAGGGACAGATGCTCAAATCACACACACGAGCTTGTCCACAGATGGGCAATCCATCACCACCAACAAAATCCACTCCCTCTGCATGCTCTTTTCCTGCTTCATTTCTCCAAGAAATGCTCCTGACTGATCCCAGTAGCTCAATTACAGAGCTCTGGCTCCCTCTCCCCAACGATCTGTTTTCAATCAGGTTAAAAGGGTAAGAACACAGAAACAAAGCAGCACTAAAGGTCAGGTAGCTTCCCCCACCCTGTAAGGTTGAAGGAGAGCCCCTCCGGCTTGCTTCCCGCACCGACAGTGACCCGCCTCAGCCCCAAAACAGACAGGGGAAGCCTGAGTCCTGCCCAGGAATGATGTGCCACCACCCCAGGAGGTAGCCCACACTGGTGGGCTGGTGGCCATCGCTCTGAAGCATCACCATTAGAGTTCTTAATGGCCTCTCTTTCCCCTGGACACGTTGGGGTCCCCAAAACTGCCCAAGAGCATCAGACCAGCAGCAGCCACGACGGCCAATTCAGAGATGTTCACTGACTACAAAAATAAGTTGCAAGACCACTGCTAGGAACTGACGCTCATCTTTTTGCTTCCTCCTCCAAATCCTCCTCCCTTCGGTTGGAGCAAGTAACGAGCTCGCCCTCAAGGCCTGCTCTTGCTCACCAGTAAACTTCTTCCCAGACAGAAACTCCCCACCCTGGGCAACCCAACTGCCAGATACACGCAGAAAACAGAGCAGCCTCAAGCCAAAGCAAACGGCAGCAGCAAGAAAACAGCACGGGTCTCGCCTTTTAAGTCAAGTTTGAGCACAGGGACTCTGCTCCACTGAGTTTCGGGACAAGTAGTTTCCCCCTCAAGTTGGAGCTGCCACAGCCAGCACTGAAGGATCAGCCCCGAGGAGCTGCAAACCAGAGCGGGCACATACAACGGGCTCAGGTGGGGAACAAAGAGGCAGATCTTGCTCCTGCTTCTCCAGAAACACCGATCTGCTGGATGGTGACCACGGTCAAGTCCCAGCCAGCCCCTGCGCTGCGAGATAAGGAGCTGGGAAGAGCATGACCAAAGCTTCCCACCAGAGGCAGAGCAGGGCCAACGACACAGACCCAGGAGGGCAGGCTTGGATCTGGAGACACCCGTTGGGTCCCCACGGCTCAGGAGAACACAGGGAAAGGAAGAAGATCTGGCTTCAGCCAAAGTCAGCCACACAAGGTCAATGCTCTGGCAAGGACTGGGAAACTTCCGAGATGATGTCTGCTATTTTAATTTTAAACCACTGCCGGAACAGCTCACGCAGCTAGTCCAACACTGTCCCCAGCAGAAGGGCGAGTGAACACACTGCATCCCAAATCAGTCCTAAACCCAGCCCTCCCTTTCCCTGGCACACAAGTGGCAGGAGCTCACTGTGAATGGAAACATGCATTTTCCTGCAAAGGTCACATTGGATTTTCCCCAAAGAGTTTTAGCCCTCTCTGGCTCGGTAAATCAAACAGGAGCGTGATCTGCTTGTGCTCATCTGGATATAGCAACAACAAAAGACAACTGTCCAGAAAAGACAAAGCTTTGTTCAAAACACATGACTGCAAACCCGAGTTACTGCTTCCAAAAGAAAGCAAAAAGCCCCAAGATGGGGTTTATCCCCAAAACTTACACCGATATAATGTCCTCTCTTCCCCTAAACCTCTGGATCTTGCTGCAGCCTTCCCCTCGGAGGGTGCCGCAGCAGAGCCAGCGCTGCAGCACACACCCGCACCACAGAGACGAGATGAGCTTTACCACTGTTGTGGTTCAGGGTGTATTTAGCATCCTTTTATCACACCGGATATTTTTGTCCAATTCATTTTGCTACAAAGGGAGAAGAGTTGGAAGGAGATACTTAAGCTGCAGAAGCAGGAACGGTTAAAAAAAAAAAAAAGATCAAAGGTCCATCATTTAAAATTAATTAATTCAAATTTGAACTATTAACATAAATTAAAAATTCAAACCACATACAGGGCTACATTTCTTTCTGAGTAATTTTGAAGAACCTCTAGTGCCGCGAGATAAGTTTAATCACACATTCCATTAATTTGCAGCATGCACAGCGGAGGTTAACCTCCACTTAATTAGAACAAATTTTAATTTTGCAGGAATAGGGCAAGCACACTTTAAAAGAAATCCTCTTGACATGATACCTCAGAGGGAGGAACAGTAGCTCTTTATGCTGCCTCTTCCCCTCTCCCTACACACCCATCATCCCCCTCGCATCCCCTCTCGTAGTCTCAGCTGGAAGAGCAGAGGGACCAGAGAACTGAAGGACCAAATGGCACCAGTTGCGCCCCAGTTTGCCTGTAAAGCAACGTAGGAAAACCAGGACCGAGCCGTGCTGGAGCTGTGCCATGTGTGCGAGCCACGACAGCTAGAGAGGAGGCAATGTGGAAGGGACCAGCCTTGGGATAGCCTTTCCCAAGCAGCCTGCGGAGCAGGGTGAAGTCTCGCTGCCCTCGTCCCTCCCACCCAACAAGGCTTCGAGCCAAACCTGCATCCGCTGGAGCTCCCACAGCTCTGAGGGTGGCCAGGTCCAGCCTCAGCGTGAGTCCTGGACTATTTACACACACATCCTTCCAGATGAGCCACACACCCTTCCAGCAGCTTGATGCTGCCAGAGCACAAGGCAGCCTGGTCCCTGTTAAATCCCTGTCATGCCAGCTTCGCTCCCACCCAGCCCCGGGCAGCAGCCAGGGACCCGAGTCAGAGCCTGGGAAGGCTCCCGGCACCTTTGTAAGCTGCCAGCTTTGCCACCAGCCTTCCCCTGCATCCTGCCATCAGCTCTGCCTCTTCCTCAGCCTCTTCCAGTTTCCTAAACTGTTTCATGCACACTTTTGGTTTAGCCTATGCAAAAAAAAAAAAACCAAACCACAACACAACAACAAAAAACCCCAAAAACAAACCAAAAACAAACCACACCACGCTACAGGATGGCCTCCAGCTCCATTAACCCAAATAGATGCAAACTATAATTCAAAGCAAATTAAAGACATCCACTCTAATTTTTTAAAGATTTGCCTAAACCAGTTTAAAGGCTCCAATCTTCTTCCCACCTGGAGCTTCTCTGCAAGTGAAAGGCTTTGCCACAGGGTCACAGGGGGCTGTGCTTCCACCGCCCTGGGCCAGTACCACCCATCAGAGCACCCCAGCCCAGCAAAGTAAGCACCCTGGGAGCTGCAGGGGCACCCACATCTGCCTTCCCCACAGCCTAACACCAGCCCTGCTGCACCCACCTGAAATCACGCCCAAAACACAGGGCACAGCCAAGGCTTTGCTCACACTCAGGGATGGCAAGGACCACTTCTTGGAAACAGAGATCCCTCTCTGTTGACGGCTGTGTTAAACGCTGAGCGCGTGTGTGGGACAGCTCAGTCACCGCACAGCAGCCTGCCAGCCCGCACAGAGCAAGCGTGCCCCTTCGCCTTCTTACTACCTTCCATCTGAGCTTCTCGTCCCATCCCCGCCAGCACCGCTAATGACACCTCCTGCCACCACCAAGCCAAGTAAACTGGTGATTTCATCATGGCTTCCTTCACCTAAATTGTCTCAGGAGACCCTGCTGCTGCTTTCCAGCAGGCGCAGCATCCTCTGAGCACAGCTGCACGGCCCCGGCTTCCTTCCTCTCCGCAGACCTCTGGTTTGCGGCCACCACTCTGAGCCCAGAGCACTTTTAACCTTAACCTCTCTTCCACTGACATCGGCTCCACAGCGATGCCCGCGCACTTTGCAACAAGTGAAGCAAAGTAAGGGACTGGTACGCTTTTCTGGGGTCCTCCATGCAGAGCAAGAAGTTTCCACAGGCTCTTCAGGGCCGGTGGGACAGATCGGGACCAGAGCTGAGCAGTTCAGATGAGAACAGGCAGGGCAGGAGCCATCACCAGCCCAGGCTCGAGCACAGGGACAGGCACTCCATCACCACTCTCTGCTTCAGGATCAAAAACTGTCCCAAGCGTCAGGCAGAGGCACGTTTGCACCCAAGCCCCCAGCAAACACGGGGCTGCATCAGCACACTGGGGTGGCAAAGCTCAACCAGCCAGGGAGGAAAAACACCTGTGACATCCACAAAAACTCTGGAATATTTTGGAAAACGATACTCCGAATCCTTCCATTATATTCTTCAGTGAGGCAGAGCAAAATGGTGATTGAAATAAAATTATTTCAAGTTTTTTGAAGGACCAGATTGCCCAGTCTGCTCCTGCAGAAGTTTCTAGGCAGAGATACTTCCTGGCACCATGCCCAGTAAGCAGACTGGTAGTTCCTGAGGCTTCCTCTGACCCTGGCCAGGGCTCAGCAAGGACAATTAAACAAATTTTGAACAAAACTAGCCCTCCGCCTTCAGGCTCATCTGGTAGCCTTTACTCATCCTTCTTTCCCAGCCCAGAACTAATCCATCAATGAAAGCATCACCATTGATTTTGAGGGACTTTGGCTCAGTGCACGAATTTTAACATACATCTGCTCCCTTCACGCAGGCCACCACTGCAGGCCAAAATTGTTCTTCAGACCATGCTTTTATCCTCAAAACACTCCCCAAGTTCCAGCCAGGTTGCTCACTTTGAGCCAGCACAATTCACACTCGAGAAGATGCGTTCCCGTATCCACTCGTTGTTGAATCACTCTTTGCCACTGTCAGTCTGGAGCCGTCCGCATGGGGCAGCTGTGTCACAAGGGGCAATAGGCAGGGCCAAGAGCGGATGATCTGCGGGAACAGTGAGGTTATCGACATGCACCCTTCGTTTCTAGGTTTTATAAGCTTTAATAGCTCTATTTCCCCCCCTTAATCGGTGCAATTGTTTTTAACCCTGCTCCTGGAGCCACGTTGCTATGGTTACCCCGCGCAAGCCTCAGGCAAGTGAGGTGTATTTTTAGAATTGCCAAAATACACAGCTCTAAGAGCTTCTCCGTACAGAGCTCCCCTTGTTCCGTGACACAGGAATTAAGGGCATTCAATGGAATTAAAACGTGGGAAATTCAAAACCGATTAATGGAGAGGCCCACAGTGCAGCTGGAGCATGGCTCAGACTGCCGCGGTCCAGGACGCTGCTGGGGTGAC
>NW_009700101.1:3490-9174 GCF_000703405.1 Apaloderma vittatum | reverse complement strand
GGCTGCGGCCGGGCCGGTGGCTGGGGCGCCGCGCCTCCCCGCCACTGCCTGGGGGCAGGGCCAGGGCCTGGCAGAGGCTGCGGCCTCACCAGGACCACAGGACATGGTGAGACAGCTGAGATGACCAAGTGCTGCGAAGGACGACACAGGCTCTGTGGGACAGGGAGAAGGAGGAGCTGCTTGGAGTGCGTGGGGCTGGGCCATAGGACAGTCCGTGAGTCGGCTGAGAGCTTCAGGTTCAGCATTGGGGCACAGATTGGCACAGGTGACCTTGCAGCAGGTATCTGCAACAGGCTACCTGATCAGGACAAAGTAGTCGAGACCTTGAGGCAAGTGGAAGAAGGCTCGTGTTTGCAGATCCCGGTCCTCAAAGGGGATTTGAGCCACCCCAATATCTGCTGGAGGAACCCCACAGCAGGGCTCAAGCAAGCCAGGAGGTTTCTGGCGAGAACTGATGACAGCTTCCTCACACAGGAGAGCAAGGGGTCAGTGAGAGGGAAGAACTGGTCAGGGATGTAAAGGTCCTGAGTAGCCTTGGCTGCAGCAGCCATGAGATGGTGGAGTTCAGGATCTCAAGAGGAGTGAACAGGACAAATAGCCTGCAGATCACAGCCCTTGGACTCCAGGAGAGCAGCTACCGGTGTGTTCAGGGATCTGCTTGAAGGGACGCAGTCCTGAGGAAAACGGGACTCCAGAAGACCCAAGTGACTGTCATGGATCACATGCTCCAAGCTTAAGAACAATCCGTTTCTGCTTCCTGGAAACCCAGCAGTGGTGGCAGGGGCACTGCACAGATAAGCAAGGAGCTCCTGACTCAGCTCAGATACTAAAACGAAGTACTCAAAGGGTGGGAGCAAGGGTAGGTGACCCAGGAGGAATGTCAAGTCTGTCCCAGAGGGTTGTGCTGCCATTCAGAAGAACCTTGACAGACTAGAGAAAGGCCCAACAGGAACCTCCCAAAATTTACCGAGGAGAAACATCAAGCTGTACGGCTGTCCCTTCCATGCACCTACACCAGTGCTAGACCACCAGAAAGTCAACTTACAACATCAGCATGTATCTTTCTGTCTGCTCAGCTCCTTCAACTGAGTCACCACAGGAAAAAAATAGAGCAAAATATGGGAAGGAGCAGAGGACCACGACAGACAGCAGCACAGCTATCGCAGTCTCAGTCTGTCAGAAGCTTTCACAACACAGACAAACAGCAGCAGAGGAGGAGGTACAAGCAGCAGTCAAAGCTCTAGAGTGAGATTTGCATCCTACTGTCGCAGCATCAGCTGCACAAACTCCCATTTGAGTGCTTCTTCCCACTGATTCTCACTCAGAATCCCTTAGATTGTCACCTCCAACACCTCATGCAAGCAGTGCTGGGAGCAGGCCCAGCAAGCCCCATGTGTGCTCTGCACAAGTGATGCTTTATCATTCATGGCCAGTTAGAGAGGCAAAGCCTAAGGTGCAGGGATTGCAGCCTGTGAGCTGCTTCGCTTTCAACAAGCCCGGCACTCCTTTGAGAAAGCACCGCTACCCAACAGCGGTTCCCTCAATTACAGGGGATAAAATACATCTGAACCAGAAGAAAACACTAGGAAGGAAAGGGAAAGAACAGTAAGAAACAGCACTATTTTAGCTAAAGTCAGTACGTACTTTAAGGGGACGGAAAGCTGGGGGCTTCAGCACGACCTTGTCCTTTTGCAGAAAGTCTCTCACAGAAAAGGACAACTTCATCACAACCTGCTGAGCTGCGGGCACTCAGAGCCCAACGGAGGTTCCTGTGAGGAGCCATCAAGGAGAAGCACAACGAAATGGAGGCCCCAGTGCCAACAAGAGCCGTTGCACGCACCAGCTCCACAGGGCTGCAGCTCTGCTCAATGTCCACCCTGCAAGGAGCTGCCAGACACACCTCCAGCAGGCGCGGGATCCTCAGGTTCAACCTGACTTTTAGGTCAGAAGCCACACGGATTCGGTTGACGGGTACGGATCTGCCAAGAGAGACCAAGGGCACAGAAAATCCCACAATCCCATAGCCCACCCTGCGTGAGGCAAAGGAGAAGGTGGCTGCTGCCACCCATCGTTACGGCTCTGCTCTTGCTGTGCACGACCATCAAAAAACACACAACCAAAAAGAAATCCAAAGAAACAATACCCGAGGTACAAATACCTGGGAGGACATTTTCTGTTTTAGAGAGCGGATGTATCTGACAGTTCCTGGGGTCTTCATAATTTGCATAGACTGAGGGAAGGAAGAAATGTTCAGAGAGACATGTAGCATGCTGCACGTCAACTGGGATGGTAAAAAATGAAGACCGCAGCAGTAGAGTCCAAAGACGTTCCTGCTGCTACTGCGTGTCTGAACACCCCTAAGGACAGCTCTTCAGAGGAGACACGCTATGAACCGTGACCATTCCTGGCTGAAGCTAGGTTCTGCAGCATCACTCCAGGGGCACTGTGCATCAGGAAAGATGCCTTCCCAAAATAATCAGCACTGTTTATTTCCGAGTCAGAGAAGCCTGCCAGCAGCTATACTCATGCTGTCCCATCTCTTTCATAAGGATACAAGTAATTATTGAGCACTGTAGCTACTAAAACTGATTAGGGCAAAACAAACTAATTTTGTTACAAGGCAATGATCTGACCTCGTTAACTATGCGAGTAACTCGCTAACAATGTTTTTCTCTTACACAGTGATGTCTTTCATTAGATCTCAAGCTGTTTTACAAAGGAGCTCAGTACATTCCTACAAACCCATTTTGCATAGCAGGAAACCCAAGCCAACGTCCGCGTACCCAGAGCACTGCTCCCTAGGAAGCAATCTGCCTCTGATGCTGTAAGTGAGTGTGGAGAAACATCACCCAGCCCAGCCAGAAACAACAGCCCGAGCTGTCAGTGTGCAGAGCAGCCTTCCCCCAGGATGAGCGGGTACGCCCCAGCCAAGGCAGATCTCTGCCAGACCCGCGCAGCAGGTTTCCTCCTCAGTCACAAACTCAGATCTCATTTCTTTTTGAATGAAGAGAACAGCTTTAGACTCACTGTAAAGCCTCACAGAGGTTAGAGATTTTGCTATCCTGTGACATTACACACCATAGTTATTAACCCCAAGAAATACCCTGTTGAGCTGACCAGAACTCCCTTAAATTCTCTCAAACCTGCCCTCTTGGCAGACACCAGCTCTAAATAGAGCTACCAGCTGCCCTCAAGCCAGTCCCAACCTCCTACACAAGGAACCAGCACACTAGCAAGGATCCTTCCTAAATACTTCTGTGAAGAGCCACCTCCCCAGATTATGTTTTCCCCGTTGCCCTTTGGGAGGATTAGTGTACTTAACACAGTAATCTCACCTCCGCTACAGCGTAAGGCACAGACATCACCAGAGGTCTCAAACAGAGGTAACACCCACGTTCACTCAGCAGGTAACAGCCTCAGAGCCTGCGGAATGGGCCGCTCCAGCAAGAGGATCTCCTCTAAGGCCTGGGAAAGAGAAGATACAATCTGTAAACTTTCAAGAACAAAAGCAGAGGGAAGACCTCCCTGAATGACACCGTAAAGGCTGGGACATGGATCCTGCTGCCCCCAGTAGGGGGAGGCTGGCTGCACCTCAGGAGGGTTTAAATGCTCCTCGCTCAGCGTCACCTGCAGTCAGTGCCTGATTTAAGCCACCGTCACCACCGAGTCACCTGCTCACTGTGATACACACCACAGTCTATGGCACAGTCACAATGCAGCTCCTGCTTCAAGGCCAAGCCAAGGTTTTCCTCTGTGTTTGCAACAGCAGGGACAAAATCCACCTCGCCTTCCCCTCCACCCTGCAGCCAAAAACCTCCCAGCACTTGCTAATCACTAATTAACAAGCTCTTGCAGCACTGCTCTCGGAGACCTGGGAAAAACCATTCTCCCCATCTAACAGAGGAGGAAAAACCTGCACAGATGGAGATGACCTTGTGGTTCCCCACAGGCTACAGGCATGTCTGGAGCTCCAACACTACAGGCAGGTGCTTGGCCACCTGCAAACACACAGGTTCCATCTAGAAACACTCCTAGGAATATCTGGGAACACACAGGGTTCCATCTAGGAGGGCAGACCAAATGCTTGCATCTGCTGTAAAGGGATGGAGATTTTTTTTGTTCCAGTCCTCAAGCCAATTCAACACAGAGGTTAGTAAACAGTACTGATATACTTAGCTTATGACCCAAAAAAACTCATTTAAAGAAGACATTAGTCCAATTTGCCTTCTGCACTGTTAAAAATGGATGGCTTTGAAATAAAATAGCAAAGAAAAAGAAGAGGGCAAATCTAAGAAGCTCGAGCACAGCCAGAGGGCAACTGCAGTTTTCCCAATTTAATGACATCCAATACATGGCAAAGAGAAAGCAAGTGAAAGCAGCAGAACAAATATCTCGGTGGGACTTCTGGGCTCTCTTGTCCATATGTGCAGGCTCTTGGCACTCTACAAAATACTAAATGCAAGACAGGTAGCTGTCCTGCCTGATTCTTACCACTTCCAGGCTCACAGACGTGGGCAGCTCTCCTGGTGTCACTTAGGATTCTCCAAGAGGTGGCATTGTCCTCTGCCACACCACAAAAACACTAAGCACCTTGGAGTGATGTTGTCCCCAGACACGTCCTGTAAATAAAAACAGAGCAAGGGATTATTTGTTTTTATGCTGCATCCATTACAACACACATCCCCAAAACCAGGCTGGGTACTGGCACCGCAGCGACTTGCAGGCACATATGGGTATTGATCTGGGTGCTCTGTAACCCACAGCAGCTGCAGCAGGACAGGGACAGGCCCTAAGGAGGACAGGCAGCTCACTGCCTCTCAGCTCAGGGCTTACGGATCCTAACCTCAAAGCACCCGGACTAGGAACAACACAGACACTACACACCCAGGAAGGTAAAGCAACAGTAAGTGAAGAGATGACAGCTCAGTGACAGCTACATCAGTGCACACAGAGCAACGCTGCACCTGCCAGCACTGCAGAACCAGACCCCAACGGCCCATCACCACCACCAGTGGGACCAGTATCAGGAGCCCCAGAGACAAAGGGGCTCAGGATCAACCAGTCCTCAGCCTTCACCATTTTTGCATTTCATTTTTCCCCACAAGCTACTTTTCACTGACTACCAAAACACTTCTGCAAATCTGGATGCCCTTACACCTTGGTGTGTCTCCACAAGCTTCACAGCCATCAAAAGAAAACAACTGTGTTAAGTTCTCAGAGTTCCCCCTTCCGACTGTTGTGCCGACACAGGCTCTCTAAAGCAGAGGATCGCAGCCCAGGACCCAAGCCTTGTTTCGCACTAAATGAGCTCCACCAGACATCCAAAAACAGATCAGCCAGTCATTCTGCTTCAGAGCTAGAACTCATGGTTTCTCAGCACTGAAAATTACATTTCCTACATGTAGCTAACGCATGAAAAACTTTCAAAGGTCAAAGAAATGAAGCCATAAATTTACCACAGAAAGTAACTTCCTATTAAAGCTTTTGAAAGGCTGGGCTCTCTAGTACTGGACTCTCTTACACTCTACCTAGCGCAAGCTGTGCCAGACCCGCTCATCCAGGGCTGTGAGCACCCATGGGCAACTCTCCGCATGGCCACCGCGGCCCCATCGGGCTGCACGCATGTCTGGTACCACGCAACATCAGCCATTGCTCTGAAGGGCACCCAGGCACCAGACCATCAA
>NW_009700101.1:325-3450 GCF_000703405.1 Apaloderma vittatum | reverse complement strand
GAGAGGGGCAGGGCTGTGCTCTCGCACTGCCTTTCCTACTGCTCCAACCTGGAGCAAGGTCACCCACAAGGCCATCCTAGAAGGCTGCAGTCTGTTCCCTAGGCCTCAGAGACAACATGTGGCTAAGCAAAGCATGGCCTGAACAGCAACAGAGCTCCCAGACACGCTGCCAACCCTTCCTTCAGGGAGGGAGAGCGACAAGGCAGTCAGAGGGCTCCAGTGACTGAGGTCCCCTGCCCAGCAGCCAAGGGGAGCAGAGAACACAGTAACGAGTTCCACTCAAGCAATAGTATCCAGCCCACCCTCTAACTCTGCCTGGAACAGTTCAGTGCCACTGAAAGAGCATTCTCGTCCCCCAGCTCCATGCTGATCCTCCAGCTACACGGCCTTCCTTGATGCACTTTTCACATCCACCCCAAAAAAAGCAGCAGTGTCTTGGCTTTCAGTGGGAGAGCACCATTTGGCCCATGCGCCGTCAATCTGACCTGGTGAGCCAGATGACTGTGTGGTTTTGAGACAACTGCATTAAATAGCAGGAGGCTCCAGCAGCATTTGCTGAGCAGACAGGCACAGGGATGCAGGAAAAGAGCAGCAGGTTCAGGAGTTTCTGAAGGGGCTGGCAGTCATCCCTCCCTGCTTTGGAGCCCGCAGCCCCCAGCAAACAGGCTGTGACATTTTACACAGCCTCAACAGAGTATGGCATCACTGCCCTGCCACAGCTCACCACCAAGATGTCACTGAACATCTCAACGTTAAAGCTAGGAAAGACTTGAAGCAAGTCAGAAGAGAAGGGCAAAAATAGCCTGAAGAGGACACAGGCTGTATGGAAGAGAAATCACCCCAAGCTGAGCACAGCCCTGGCCCTTGTTGTCTCAGACATCAAGCTCAGCTGGGGGCCGGCGAAGCAGCCAACACACATTTCTCCTCCTGGGAGAGCCACAACCCCCCCAGAGTGGCGGCTGTGGCAGCCAGAGAGCAGCCAGGCGCTGCCAGAGGGGCACCAAAGGGCATCCCCACGCCCTCGCCAGCTCCTCTGCTGCCAGGGCTCTCGGTTACGCTTTGGCTCAGCTCCCTGCCACAAGCAACGTCCCCAGCAGTTACACTTCCAAGTGATGCCCAGGATTCCCCAGCCACGCTGCTGCTGGCTCCAGACACAGGGTTCTTCTGCCCCAGCCCTGCAGCCCTGCCCTGCAATTCCAAACACTAATGACACTTCAAAGAAGAAGGCAAGAGATGAGAATTACCATGGCTGAGCTCCGTGCAAATGACAATCACTTGCCCTTTTAAAAAATTAAATCCTTAAAGCTAACAAGAGTGTTTTCTCTCAAGTTATAACTCCTCAGAGGTAAAGGGCCAATAATTAAAAGACCTGCTGCCACATCAAGAACAACATCTCACCCCTTCCTGATCTACTAATTTAATTACCTTGTAGGAACACAAAACACATTGCCATCAAGTTCCCACCCTGACAAACATCAAACTGCAGCTCGTTCCCCACTAACATCACAGCAGATGTCACTGTGAGAAAGTTACGATATCCTTGCACCGCACAGGGCAGGAGGTGCCTCATCCCAGAAGTTGTTCTCCAGGCAGAGACACCAAGAGGACACCACTTCTCTTGCAGAGGCTCTGGCTCTTCTGCAGCATGGACCAACCTCACCGTAAGCAGTGGCCTCCCCGACTCCTCCAGCCCTTCCTCCCTGCACTGGCGAAGATCACCCCAGACTGACACAGCACAAATGGGCTGTAGGTGTCCTGGGTCTGGGAAGCATTTGAAGAACTGTTAGCGTCAATATAGATGTGGATGTCTACTTAGCAGAAGGAAGGACATAAGCTAATTCATTCAACTGTTATAAGATGTATCACATTTTCATAACTTTAGATGAGACACATAACTTTAAAAATAAAATATATCAACCAAGAGCACCTTTGGTGGAGTGAAAGTTGTGAAGATAAACTTTGAGGTCACTAGAGACAGGCTGGGATATTTCCTACCTAACAGCACTACCTTTTAGGGAAAAAAAGCAGCTACTCAGCAAGTTTAAACTCCTCAAAATCCAGGACAGCTTCCAGGGACCACATATGAGTTCTCAGGACCGCAATTAATTCAGGCAAGTAAAGCAAAACAGCCCCAGCCCCAGAGGATGATACCATTAGGGGAAGCCCAGGTTTGAAATGTACAAATCAATTTGCTTTGGTTTTTATTATTTCTAGGGTTCCTGTTTGACAAGTAAAATATTTACAATAAAGAAGGAAGACAAATAGCTCCCTCCCTACTTTAGTGCTGTAATGGTCAGCTGAGAGCAAGAAAATGTACCTGTAGGGGAAAGACAGCGAGGATAAATGAGCTGCTCCCAAGCACAACCCTTTGCATCCCCTTTTGGAGGGGAACACACAGGAAAGCCGAGTGAGAGACAGACACAAACTGATCCTGCACACTTTTCGCCAGGGCAAATGTGCACACAGTCAACCTGAGGACCAGTCCCAGGTTGCTCAACTCCATGTTTAAGCATCCTAATGGCTTCTGCCTTAAAGGCATCAATGTCCAGAACTGCCTTCTATAAAAATAAAACAACTTGTTGCTTGCATTCCAGAATAAGCTTTTCAAGGAGCACATCCAGACATGCGGCACTCTTAGGAGATCCATTTCTTCTGGTTTGGCTAGCAAAATTTCAATACCACCTATACGAGAACTTTCCCTGACCCCTCATTCTCAGACGAACCGGAGGAAACGCAACTTTCAGCAACAGAAGAGGAAAATGATCTCAGGGGGGATGAGGTAGAACTCAGAGCTCTTCCACACCACGACGACTCGTGGCTGCAAGAGTGAGGACTCCCTCCCGGAGAAAACAGCCTGTCTGCTAGCAAACCAAGCACCACATTATCACCTCACTGCAGCTCCCATTTTCCACAGAAATACCCTTGAAATAATATTTTTAAAAAGCCATACTGATGGAATTAACCTGCCAAATGAGGAAGCCTCGGGGCACATAGCAAATCGCCAAGATTCCTGCAGGACCGGCTGAACGCACCGTTCAAAAGTGCAAACTCCCTCCGAAACCAATGCGGCGAAATCTCCCAGAAAAGCGAAGCCCCGGTAAGAAGAAAAGGCGCCTTCGCCCGCC
>NW_009700101.1:0-284 GCF_000703405.1 Apaloderma vittatum | reverse complement strand
GGGCATGCAGGCTCTTTTCACGCAAGGGACTGAAATCGAACAGCAAAACAGCATTGCAAGAGCATGAAGTAATCCCACCCCTGCAGTTAGTGTTTTCCTATCCAATTAGCTACTCCGAATCTAAGGGGGAAAAGCGGAAAAGAAAAAAAAAAAAAAAGGAAAAAAGAAAAAAACGCTGCAAAGCCAGAGGATGTTTTCCAACTCCTGGGTCTCCGGCAGCACAGCTGGGCGAGGTGGAGGGAACTCCCGTGGAAGACGGGGAGGAGAACGGAGGCAGAAAGAGG
>NW_009700100.1:405-677 GCF_000703405.1 Apaloderma vittatum | reverse complement strand
CGGGAGCGGGAGCGTGTCCGTCCCTCCCGCCGCCGAGCCCCGCGGAGCTGGGTCAGCACGGGCACGGGGTCGGTGCACCGGGAGGGGGACACGGGGGACACGTCTCTGCGCCCAGGGATGGGCGACACGGCTGCGGAGGGACACCCGCCTGTTCCCACGGGGACACAGCGGTGGCAGGGGGGGAGCGTGGCTGCGCCCCACGGGGTCACCTCGGCAGAGGGACAACCCACAGGGCTGAGCCGGTGGCCCCTCGCCCGGAGTGGGCCCCCAGC
>NW_009700100.1:0-230 GCF_000703405.1 Apaloderma vittatum | reverse complement strand
CTTGCCCCCACCGTGTCCATCCCCTTGTCACCACCACGTCCATCCCCTTGTCACCACCACATCCATCCCCTTGTCACCCTTGTCCCCTTGTCCCCCTTGTCACTGGCTGCCAACGAAGCACCAAGGAGGCAGCCAGGTTGTCACCCATGGGTGACACATGGCACTAATGTCCTCCTGGCCAGGCCCGGGCTCCCCGTGCAGCGCTCACACATGGCTCACACGGCCCCGTG
>NW_009700099.1:0-302 GCF_000703405.1 Apaloderma vittatum | reverse complement strand
CAAAACACCATCACCCGCGGGCCTTAGATCGCAAAACACGCCAAGAACACGCAAAGTGTGACACGGGAAGGGTCCCCACACGCATGTCGGAGCCGGGTCACACACCCTGGGCGTCCCCGCACGCGCTGAACACACAAAACATCAACACGTGTGTCTGAAAGCGACAAAACACACCAGGAACATGCGAGGTGGAACATGTGAAGGGTCCCCACACGCGTGTAACACGCAGAACGCCCTCGCACACGCCTTAAAGCCAACAAACACGCCAAGAGCACGCGACACCCAACACGGGAAGGGTCCCC
>NW_009700098.1:2998-3326 GCF_000703405.1 Apaloderma vittatum | reverse complement strand
CATCCTGAGCTGTGGGGAGAAGCTGTGGGGTATGCATGGGCTGGTGCTTTAGAGGGACACCCCAGATAGAGGCAGTTTGTGGGGTCTCCTCCCTCCTCCTCCTCCTCCTCCTCACCTCCAGCTGATGCGGGAGCGGGGCCGTGGTGTGTTTGGGGCAGCCTGGGAGAGGGGATATTTATCAGGGCAGATGTTTTAAAGATGCCTCAGAACTAAGGCAGTGACGTGAACGAAGCCCAGGGCCTTTCTGGTTCCTGCAGGCTTAGGAAGAAGAAACCACAGCTATTGGACTTGGCTTACGCGTCGTACCAAAGCTGGCAGCTGCATTATT
>NW_009700098.1:0-2956 GCF_000703405.1 Apaloderma vittatum | reverse complement strand
GGGGCGGACTCGCGAAATGCACAGCAGAAAACTCTTCTAGAAGAAGAGAGATAGGTAAAAAATAGCTCCTGGATAAAACTGGTCCTTTCAGGGGCCAGGGAATATATTAGTCGTCTGATTTTTGGAGGTCTGAGCTCACCTGCGTTGGGGTGCGACACAGACTCCAGGCAAAACGCTGACAGGCTTCCTCCCGCCCATGGGATGGCAAACACCAAAAATACTTACACAGGGGTTCCTTTTCCTTGGGAAAAGGAAATTTGCGTTGATCTCACAGCAGTCTTTTTCCTGTTTAGGGGTGGTGGGAAGCATAAATTCTTTGTGTTTGGAGGAAACTGCACATTCCTGTATTATCCCGGGGCAGGCAGGTCAGTGTCGTTTCCCCAGCGAGTCCCCACCTGCACAATGACAGTGGCCAGCTCTGTGGGGAAGTCAATTAAACAGAAATCCCCCAGGAAACCCCAGCCAGGCTTTTAAGGTAAATGCACAGTTTCCTTAGAGCAATTAGGGGTCTAAATTGAGGTTCTCATTAGGCTCTAGGCTGCACAGGTGTGAGAAGCAAACCCCTTTGCTATGAAGAACATGACCCATTTCCAGCTGAAAGTACCTGTAGGATGCAGTTTTTGTCCTCTTCCCTTAAAATATAGCCCAAACTGAACTAGTTTACCTGGAAATCCTCTGGTCGGGGCTCCTTTAGGAGAGGAGAGACTGTACCAATGAGCCTGGCAGGAAAGACAGACTTTCAAAGCTGGGAAAAAAATCCAAACTGGAGTTTTCTGGTAGGGCAGATGATCTACACGGTTTTCTACTCGTATCCCAAGACCCACATCGGACTGCATGTCCCATGCAGAGCTCCTTAAAGTTTGGGAGCTCAGGGTGGAGACGAGGGTGCTGAATGGTGGGTGAGATGAAGACTCAGCAGGCAGAGATGTTCTCCTACTTACAGATTTGGAGGATGTCTGTGAAGGAGAAGGAGGCAGCTTAAGGGTGGTTGTGACTTCCCTCCTTCCCTGACCCAAAACTTTCTGCAGTTTTGCATCAGAGAGCACATGAAATGAATTTTAGAATGGGGTCAGAGTAGTTCCAAAATGGTAAAAATGAAATTAATCTAATTGCCTATGATAATAAGCAAACTGGCTTTTAAGACTACCCTGCATTCATCCAATGAAAGTAATCACTATCTTATTTTTACCACATAGTTGTTTCAGCGTAAACTCAACGTGCCTTGTTTGTATTAAAACCTCCTTTTGCACTGAATAAAGTAACTGTAAAGCACGTTCTTTCATCTGCAAGGGCCTGTGTTCACACTCTTCATCCTTTAAAATTCCCATGAATTTCAAGTTTTTTCACTGCATTGGAGAAGCAACCTACTTGAAGTAGGCTCGTAAAAGAGATAAATTACATATGTGTTTCGAATAACAATATCTGGTTTCTTCTTGTGAAGGGTCAAGTGGAAATATACTCTCCATATATAATTAGAAATGTAGAGGGCTTACTGTGAGATTAAAAATGATTGTATCTGTCTGCATTAAAAAAAAAGGGTAAAAAAAGAAAAAAAAAACTTGGAAAATGATCAAACGCATGTATTCTTGTTAATCTCATGAGAGAATGCCATCGTTTGAAGACTGGGTAGCAGGCAGGCGTTTGCAGGGTCTGGCAGTATGGAAAAGCAGTGCTGGGGAGTTACCTGAGTCAACTCTCTTGTTGTCTGCAATTATTTTTAAAACTGCATTTTTCACAGTTACTAATTTTATCAGTCCCAACCACAAGCGCTGGCAGCCTGGGAGGGAAGCAAGGATGCTGTGGGGAGAAGAAATGCAGCCTTGAAGCAGGGCTGCTCCTCGTTAACATGCAAGTATCTTGGGTTAATCTGTGCTGGCAACCTGAAGAGCACATGGAAGAGCCACTTAACCAGAGAGGTTAATATCATCTTGGCAAAATAAGCTGTACTACTATTCACCATGTCCCACAGTCCCCTTTTATTCCTCCCTAGCTGCAGCTGGGAGCCATGATTTCCCACCCCATGGAGCATGCTTAGATGGAAAAGTAGGAGCCTCAACCACACCTAAAACATTTCAGCCCAAGTCTGTGCCCCGGCTCCCAACGCGTTACGCTGATCTCTTTTTCTGTCTGCCTCACGGTGTCAGTTTTTCAACACCCAGCATGAGTTCCTGGAACTAAAATTGTGACCTCCCACAGCACTCGGTCACTGCTGCCAAAGAGATGGGTGTTGAATAGGACCTTTAAGTTGGCAGAGTAGGCACGTCCTCCCCCCCTGCTCCTCTGGTGTGGGTCTGTAATCTCCTCAGGATGAACACCAAAAATCCTAAGAGTTAACCAGCTGCAGATGTCTCCCTTCTTTACCCCCTTTAGAAGCACTGTTGGTCTCAAGCTGGATGGCCTCCACACCCTGGTGCTTGGCAGCATCCTCACCATAGGACACTTTCAAACCCCAAGCAACCTTAAGGATGGGTTTCTTACATGGCTTTCTCTATTTCTGCCCCCTCCCTCAAAGAAAAACCTTTTAAACTAAATTAAACACTTGAATTTAATTATAATTATGACGACTAGCTGCTGTGTTCTCCCTCTGTCAGACCTCAGGGCTCTCAGAAGCTGACCTGTGTTCTCCCCCTGCTGTATCTGCTGGGCTGGGTCTGTAGGTATCTGTCTCCCAAATATCGTATCCAAGGCGTTCTTCCGTGTGATTAACGTTCTCCATTTCAGCCACGCAACCTCGAAAGGCGATCTTTAAAATTAATTTGGGAACGGGAACATTAGCATGTTAAACTCGGCTTCAGTGACCCAGAATGTATGAACTAGATTAGTTTTTTTAGCAGAGTTATTTATAGGCTCCTCTTAACGAGTTACTTCAAATTGCTAGAGGGGGGGAAAAGAATTTAAAAAGAAAGGGAAGAAATGGAGAGTGTGAGGGGCAGTGATTTGTAACGTCGGCCCCTCC
>NW_009700097.1:35561-111162 GCF_000703405.1 Apaloderma vittatum | reverse complement strand
AGGACAGGCTGCGGGAGCTGGAATTGTTCAATCTCGAAAAGAGAAGACCTTGGGGTCACCCAACAGCTGCCTTCCAATACCTGAAGGGAACCTACAGGAAGGCTGGGGAAGGACTTTTCACAAGACCATTCACTGATAGGACAAGGG
This sequence comes from Apaloderma vittatum, assembly GCF_000703405.1. Lineage (NCBI taxonomy): Eukaryota > Metazoa > Chordata > Aves > Trogoniformes > Trogonidae > Apaloderma > Apaloderma vittatum. The sequence continues at coordinate 111,015 of NW_009700097.1, read as the reverse complement.
GAAATGGGTTTAAGTTGAAGGAGAATAGATTCAGATTAGATCTTAGGAAGAAATTCTTCAGTATGAGGGTGGCAAGACTTTGGAACAAATTGCCCAGAGATGTTGTGGCTGCCCCCTCCCTGGAGGGGTTCAAGGCCAAGTTGGACGGAGCCTTGAGTAGCCTGATCTAATTGAGAGGCGTCCCTGCCCATGACAGGGAGGTTGGACTAGATGATCTCTAAGGTCCCTTCCAGCCTAGGCCATTCTATGATTCTATGACTGAAAAACGAGACGTTTTAGGGACAAAAGAGAGACAATTAGTAAATTCATTGACAGCAGCTTAGGCCATACCTATGGAAATCCTCGATGCAGTGGATGTTCCCACCAGCATCCACGGTGAAGGGGATCCCATCCAGGCTGCGGTGGCACATCACACAGGTGAAACAGTGGGGATGGTAGGCTTTCCCAGTGGCTCGGAGGATCCTTTCCATGATGGGCTTTGTACAGACACTGCACTGCTCCAGTGTGTTCTGCAAACAAAATGGACATAGTGGATGTGAGCACCATCTCAGCAAGACATTTACAAAGGTCAACTAGGTTGGAGGCTGCTGCTGGTCTACTTGGAAGCTTTAGGTTCTTTTCATTTTTTCTAGGTAAGTGCAGTACAGTCAACAAAGAGTATGATAACAGCACAGGGCCTGGGTCAAGCCTTTAGTACAGTGTGAGAACACAAAGCAGAGCCTTCTCTGAGCAGCTCTGATAAGTGATGACCCACCAGGTGGGTGTATCTGAGACATTGCAGCTTCTGTAGCCAAGAGCACGTGAAGGAGTTCTGCAGTCTGCACTCCTGGGGTTTTGCCTCTGGACTGCCTAGTCTGAATGACCTTTTGCAGCTGAGTTGACCAGAGACAACCTTCACAGTGTGCAGTGTAAAGATGAAGCACAAACTCCTGGAGCTACAGAGAGGCTCCCGAACTGCTCTGTCAATACAGCTCCCATAAAGGATCTTTATCTGCCTGGTAAGAAAATCTTGATCTTCCTCTCCCACCATGGAGACTACTGTTGAGTTTGGGGAGAAAACAAAGCACCATCTGCAACAAAAACATCACAAGGACAGGAGTCCAGGATGACTTAAACTGTTCATTTATCTCTGGCCCACAATGTTCAAGATAACTGCGAAATACCAGTTCTCAGGCCATGATCCTTGCTGCACAGGTTCTACATACCGGCCTGCTCCTGAAGTGCTGGAGCCAAAAACACCCCCAACCTTTCAAGTGGGGTCCATTGAATGATTCATCTCATTTCAGCTCTCGCTCACCCTTGAGTTAATTATAGAAACAGCAATATAATTTTGTTTCAGATGGCTGTGTGTGAGCCACACCAGGCCTTCTGACACCAGCTGTGCAACTTACCCTTTCAAACCCAGGGCCTTAAAGACAGATGCCACAAATGGAGGGTGCAACCCACATAGATGCAAACATTAAATCTGCAGCAACGATTTGGGTCATTTCACTGGACTTTAGGAAAGCAATTTAACCTACTACTCCTGTTGATACATCTGGAGCTATCAAATGTTATCAACCACGTCTAAATCTTGGATGAAGTAGAAAGTCTACGATTACAATATTGATTATGATAGAGAGAAATGAGAAGGGAGAAAAACAGAAAGATAAAAATCTAACGGGACAGAAATAAAAAAAAATCATGTTGACAAACACAGGAAGGCTAAAGTTCTTCTGCATCCTCATGTAACAAAATTCCCAGGGAAAGCAGTGCTTTAACTGACCACATTGTTATTGCTTCTTTGAGCCAATATTCTCAGGGGCAAGATCCAGCCCTTACATGTGCAGCCAAAATATATTGTGAGGAGATGAATCACCCAGGACCTCAGAGAGATTGCTTCTACACTTTCATATTTGCTATCTCTGGGCTGCAAATACGTAGAAACACACAGGTTCACATCAGAAGATCAAAAGGACCTTTTTTTTCATCCAACCCCTAGCCCATGGCAGGGGTTGTCAGCTAAACCTTGCATTTCTCTAAAATATTTTTTCCAACTAGAAATCTGAAACTTTCTCTTTTAGCCATGTGTGAGGAATAAGACTGATTTCTGCTTTGTTCATGTTAGCTGGTATTCCTCAAAAACCGAACCAAACATATTCTTTGGAAGCTTCACTACCTGGATGGGTTGAACTGTTACTGAATAGAGTTTGGATTTTTTGTTGCTAGCTATTAATTCATAGAATCGTGGAATAGTTTTTGGTAAGGTCTGTGTGAAAAGTCCTGAATTTCAACCCGTAAGAGAACTGCCTCACAGACTTGTAAACAGAGCACAGCCAGGCTAGCATTGGTTTCAGACTGGATTTTGCTTTATGCCTTGTAATAATGGGGAGGAAAGAATTATTGCTGGCCTTTCTGTTTGGTTGCTGTCGCCATCATCATCATTATAACAGTAGTTGGTATGCCAGAAAAAGCAAGGTCAATAATTTTCTCCTTAGAGAAATAACCTGGCAAATGTAATGCTTTGCTTCGCGTAAGCAGATCACAGCTCCTCAGTCAGCATCCATGCTGTTCTCTGTACTGCCAAGGGAGGAATGCAGCTTTACCTGCAGATCCTGACAGAAGACTGTGCCACTCGTAAGGCGTTTTGTACAACACCTTCTGAGTATGCACAGGTGTGCAGCATTTGCTGCATCAAGTCACTATTTGCTTCATTTCCAACCGCAGCCAACAACACAGGCCAAAGTACGAGAGCAGGGCAAACAAAACAGAGCAATTCTTTCGGATGTGCTTCCAGCCTCTGGTGATTTCTGGCTTAGGGGCTTCCTGAGGCAGAGCTTGGCTGCTCCATACTTAGCCTCAAGTGGATTTTCTCCCATGAACTTTCCTGATCATTTTCTGAATTCTGATAAACACTGAGCATCCACAACATGGCCGGGAGTTTTATGGTTTGCCAACACAATGGGAGCTGATCTGCTACGCAGCTCCCCTGGTCTGCTGCTGCAGCCAGCAACTCCAGACAGCAGCACTGAGCACAGCCTACCCGGTACCATGAGCAGAGCAGAAACCTACAGCTGTAATACACCCTGCAAAGGGATTTAACACCAAACAGCACAGCCTGGAAATGCTCTCACTATGGATCCGATACAACTCCCACTCTCATATTTCAGACACAGGGAGTTTAAGACCTCAAGGGATCATTGCAAACACCTTGTCTACCACCTCGTGTTAATGTTGACTTTGGTGGGAGTTTTGCAGTGACCAGGACAGCAAGTAATCATGCTGTTAGATTATGCCTTCAGAAAACACATGTCTTCTGTTCCCAAATCTCAGCTCAGTCACGCTGTTTGACATTCTCACAGCTAAGTAAGAGAAGTGTTTTAAATTAACCAACTTCTGATTAAGTCTTCTATACAACCTGAAAATCAGATCTGAGAAATTTATTCTTTTCATCCTTCCAAGTCTGTAGCAGTAAGGAAAAACAAAGTCATTAGTTTCAGACTGCAGCTCACTCCCTGTCTGGGATTATATTTGCTTAAGCCTCCTTCCTTGCTAGAACCCTGGCTCAGACTCTTCTCTTCAAGGTGTTACCAGAAAATGCCAAAGGGAAAGCTTCCTTGATTCACACCCATTGTACACCAGGTTGCTGTAAGGCAGGATTTGGCCTGTGGAGCTAACAGGGTTTCCTTTGATTCCCTAATCAGGTTATCCCACATGCCTAAGTGCTGCCCCAGCAGCTACCAACCTGCACAAAGGTATTTCTGCACATTATGGGAATAGCATCCCTGTAGGATTAGAAGTTTGGCTTCCTGATTTTGATCCCTTTCACAGTTTCTAACTCTCTAGCACCTCCTGGAGCTTTCAGACCTTCAGAAAGCCAAGCAAGATGAAGAAAAAAAACCTCCTAACAGTCCAGGTTTTCTTCTTTTCTCCCAAGCTGCCATTGCCAGCATTTTCTGTAATCAACAGGTAGAGCAGAGTGCATCAGATGAGCTACACAGAGAGCCAAAGCAAGGCATAGAGAAGAAAGATAAGAACTGTGTGGGAAACATCAGACCTAGGGCCTATGGTCAAATTCATGTCATAAGAATATAGATCACTAATCCAGAATAGTCCAAAGAGGAAGTTTGCCATCCTTCTCCTGTATTTTTCACTAAGAGGCAGGGAGTGGCCTTCTTCTTTACAGACACTTGTGTCTCCAAAACCAACTACTTTTTTGGGAATTTGAAAAGGATGGAGAAGGAGTCATCCATTTCTAAATGGAAGGTTGGCTCGCTGTTAAAGGTTGAGTCTGTGTCCAAGTCTCTTGAAGGTAGAGATACTTATCCATGGCAAAGAAAAATAATCTCACTCGGGGAGAATAATGCACCCTAATATAACCAGTAAGAAAAATAACCTCAAGCAAAGATACACTAAAACCCAGGCAAAGAGTGGAAATGACCAGCACATCAAGCTTCAGCTTGTAAGTAAAAACTAAGAGAATTAAATGTGGACAGCACAATCAGCAGCAAAGTGGGAAAAAGTTGCTCAGGAACAAGTATCTGACAGCAAGCCGTGGGGGGGGAATTTGAAGGCCTCCCTATAGCAATACCTGGCCCTTCCGAAACCACAGAAAGCCAAAAGGAGCTGCTCTGCAGATGTTAGGTTTAAACAAGGAACACAAAGTGAAAATCCAAACTGCCGAAACTTTTTTTGGAGTGAATGTGCAGAGGAGACGGTATCAACCACAGGACTCAAAAGTGACTGTTGTGCTAAAAACAGGCACACGGTCAACTCCTACAGTCGAACTGTAACTGAGTAAAGTGCGGTAAGTGAATTGCTTTAAATCTTGTGACTCCATCCTTGATTTCCTCAGACTACAAGGAGAGCAGAGCAGCAGACATTTTCCCCACTGTGGGATAATTTTTGAGGCTTGAAAATGTTTCCATACGTAAGTGAAGACAGAACACTTTAATCTCAAGAAGTCTGGTGAATTTATAAACCCCAAATTAGATCAGGTCAATTGAAACACTGCACTTCAAATAATTTCAAATGGTTTCATTTAGGTTTTGAGTCTGCAAATACATAGTTGGATTATAAATTAAATACAAAGCAGACATTGGTGGAGGGGTTAAATGTCAAGATGTAATTTCAACACTTTTAAAACCTTTTTATTTTGGCATTATTTCTAGAAAAGGAAAATCCAAGACGTGGTTTCTCCCATCAAAATCCCCAGCCATTCCCAATGCTATCTCCGCAGATGGCTAAATCTTGGCAAACACTACATTTAATTTGCTAATGGCCAGCATGAAATTCCTTCCTCCCTTTCTAAGGAGAGAATTTGAGCATGTGTTAGTTCATCTTTCTCACTTAGCTCAACCAGCAGGAGACATTACTAACAACGGGTGACTCTCCCCTTCCTGCTGCTCTCAGGGGGGTAGGTCCAGCAAGGGAGAACCCTGTGGAAGCACCTTGGCCGGTTCTCTTACGTTCGGGCCACAATGCCACAGCTGCACCAGTGTGTTGGGGCAAGAGATGTGACGCCCTGACAGCCCCAAATATCCTGGCAAAACCTCCTAACTTTGATACAGCGGTAAGCAGTAAGGGCACTCTTTTAGCTGGTATAGCTTGTTTTGTTGGGAGAGGGGAGGGAAGATACTGAAATAAATGATGTTGGCAATACTGCAACCTTACCAGCACAATGTGGGTCTCAGCTGGGCATAAAACTACCAGCTGCATAGTGTAGACTCAGGCCCTGGAGGTTGCTGTATTTAGTGGCTTTCAAATATTTCTGCCATTCGGCTCAGTTTTTAGTGGCTTTCCCAGCACAGTAGCAATACCACGGCTGGCATGCTTCCCCTCTGCTGGAATTCACTTTTCTTGTCAGGAAAACTGATTTCAGCTTTGTGTTTTTGGACTCAGACCAGCTGGAGGTGAATCTGGCAGAAAGTCCTCTCAGCATACAGGGTGAAGAAGTCCCTTCCCCTTGCCCTATAACTATTAGGGAAAGGTTAGATATATTTTATCACATGTTAGTAGCAAAGATGACAATAACATGCAAATTGAGTCCACAAATGTACAATAGCATAAAGTCCATGATGAAAATGGAACAGGGCTTGAGAAATGCTTCACAAATGATATGCAGATGTCAAAATACGCTCTACAGTGAGAGGAGGGAAAAGCTCCATTTGCTCCTTCTTAAGATAGCTGTCTTATCAAGCGAAGGCTAAGGGATGGCTTTGTCATGGTCTGAGCGTACCAAAGGCTGGAGAAGAAACCTAGAGAAGGCTGCTCAATCCTGCAGGCACACGAGCTGGCCATACTGCCTGAAGAACTGTATATATTTTTAATGGTTAATGTAATTAATATTTGGGACAGCACACGGAGGGACAGGGTGAATTCCCTGTTGCTCCGTGCTAGTTTAGATAAGATCCATGTCCATCTCTGCTGTCACCAAGTTGAGAGTGATGAAGGAACATCAGGGTTAAACGATCTGCTCTGCATTAGGCTCAATGTCCAACCACAATCACAACTGACTCCTTCCAGCTAAAAATCCACAAGAAGCCTGATGTTGGAAATTACTTAACTACTTTCTGGCACTCCAAGCTACTCATCTTCTGCACATTCCTTGCTCTGACAACGCAGAGATCTTTTTCAGCTTAAAAACAGCAGTGCTTATGAACGTAACTAATGAGGGATTCATTCTCTAAACTGGTGGGCTTGAAGATAAAATGTCTGGATTTTACTTCTGGCTTTTCTCCCAAGTAAGTGCCAGAGGTGAAGCACCCCCATGCTCTATGCCTCAGCTGGCCTGTGAAGAAAATGGCTGTAGAAGTAGCATATTCCAGTGAGAAACTGGATGCTGCTAGTTTGATAAACAATTAAAGTACTTTGTGTAACCAAATGGTTACTTGATGGAAATAAAGTATCTTTTAACAGCAAAACCTCTATTTTTCTTTTATCTGTAACCATTGCAGGCACCTCAAAAATCAACCAGGTCCGACTTCGGGAGGCAGCGTACCAGGGAATGGCATCTGAACTCTTACAGAGTCCTCCAACGTGGCTACAGTGATAGCTAAAGTATTTGAACAATGGAGAAATGCTTCTATCTAACAGATAACTTAAAAAAAAATGAGGAATTAAAAAGTCTACGCTTATGAAATTTTTCCACAACAACAGTCACATGCAATACTACAGTAAGCCAAGCAACTGAAAACATCCTTAGCAACTACTGTGTAAAAGCACATTGTTATATACCTTGGTAATCATCTCCTGTTCCATGAGTGATTTTCATTGAAGTATATCTGCATTTCTAAACCTACTCATATCTTCTGAGAAAAGAGGAGCTGCACATTTCCCACAAAACTGCAGCTGTTGGTAAGCACAGCTCATGCTTGCTCCATCACTGCCAACCACGCTACCCACCAGGTACAGTCCCCAGAATAACCACGTGCCTTTGCTCACACTACATCAGGACTGGTCCAGATCTACAGGTCCAGAAAACACCCAACCATAAGTTGCAGTGCTGGAGAGATGAGCATCTGTAAAGCACAGCAGCACCAGCAGAGCACAGGAGATGAGCTTGCCTCGGCAGGGAGAGATGATGTGATAAGACAGTTTCCATCTCTGATTTCTCCAATCCAAGGAGATCCCAAGCTCATGACCAGACCTTTGGCCCCCATTCCAAACTGTTGCATAATTCAACGCCTGGCGCAAGATGCTGATTTTTGAAGATTTCTAATTTGAAGGAAATCCCTCAAAATCCGTCTCAAAATGCCAGAGGTAAACAGTTTATTCAAGGCTTCTGCAGCTTAGGCAAACTGGCACAGAGCTACCGCCAAAATCCCCGGACCCTGTTGCACAACGGCAGCCGTGCCTCGGCAGATTAGTATTGCTTCATGTCACTGGACTCACTACGTAGAGATAAACCATCTGCTGGCTTTCCTGACTGCAGAAAGATGGGTTCAAGGATTTCTCAGGACTTCCCCTCCCACCCCACTGGAGTGAACCACGGTAGCTTTAAAAATTATGATATTCTATTAGCTTTTCTCCTGAGGGACAGGGGGGAAATACAGAACAGGTTTTGATAGCCTGCACTTTTCCCTGTTATTAAAACCCACACATCAGGTGAGAGCACCCAGAAACCATAATCATAACTCAGGGCTTTGCAGCTCAAAGTGCTCTGGGGAATAAAGCAAAGTTGATCCCTATGCTCAGGCTCTTCCAGTTTTTGTGCTATAGATGCAGCACTGCTATGTACCATGTTCTCACCAGGCAAACCCATCCTTCCTCAGAAGGGATGTGCCTGACCTTGTGTGCCACCCTGGGAGCTGTGCCTAAATGAAGACTGAAGGATCTCTCCTGTTGCGATTACTTTCTGCACAGGCAGTAGAATTACAGGCAGCTGGGAGATGTAGCAAACAGGGAGCAGATACACTCTGCTCCTTGTTTAGATACAATTGTGGACAACACAGAGATTTCAAGCTTAATTAGCAGCGACCAAGAAGTTGTTAGAGTGGCATTTCAAAACCACTTGCAGTTTAAACTGATCAGAACTTTGTGAAAACAAAACAAAACAGTGTGGCAAATTGTTAGGCTAAAATTCAAGTCAAACTCAACCTCATCAAAGGCATTACAAAGAAGTGACTATCAGCAAGAAGTGGGCTTTTTTCCCTTTTCTTTTGGTAGAGAATTTAATTTCATAGCCTTTAATAAACCTGATGCTCCAATCCAAGCTTGCCACTCTGGCAAAGAGCTTAACCAAAATAACACTGGAATTCATAGCTGGCAGACCAAAGAGACCATAAATTGGTCAAATCTGGGCAGAATACAAGAAAAAAGTAATCCAAAACTTCATTCAATCTTCCTGTTTTAGAATTTTGATGTAACTGACCATTGACATGGAAATGTTATCTTGACCTTAGCTGCTAAAGCTGACTTGCGGAGGAAAAAATTACTGACTCTGTGACATCTCGGTGGTTATTTATAGTTCCCCTCACCCTCCTCTTTCTTGGTATTTTTACATTAGAAATGAATTCTCGCCTGCCATGGTTTTCCTGAAGGACTGTCTGAGCAGTGCAAGAATTCGTGACAGAAACCATCAAGAAAATGGAATCTTGTTGATTAAATGGAAATTAAATTTTAGTTGGGAACTCTCTCAGTAACCTAGCAAACTAGTATCCAGCAAAGCTGAGCTTTTTTTTTTTTGATTACAGATTGAATATCATCAGCCTTTTAACTACAACCTGTTTAAAGCTGGCATTTTATGCTTCCTGCGCTCTCCAAGGGATTTCCTGGAGAAACCAAGGGAAAAGGCAGGGCTACTACCTGAGAGTCTGGGTACTTCTAAAGTTTGCACAAAAAAGCCAAACCAAACCAAACAACAAAAAAAAAGACAAAAGAAAAAAATGGTATAATCCTGCCACTTTACTGCTTGAGAATAAATAAAATCCTGATCTCTCCAAGCCACAAGGAAAAAGGCACACAACCTGTTTTCCCCTGGTTATTTCAAGTCACAGATAAGGGCGTCTCAAAGTTGCTTTGAACAGCTACCAAAGGTTAAACATTTCAGCTGAATATCAGCTTAGCAGCTCCCTTTGCCACCTGAATTGCTCATGCAAAGAGAATGCAAAGCTCCTCCTGAACCTCTTACACATGCCGCAAGACAAAGGCATGTTTTCCAGTGGCAGAGACAGAGCCCTGGAAACTGAGGGTACTCGGCTTCTGTCTGGATTCACCAGTGACTCTGAGAGTTTCATGTATTTATTTTCCACCTCTGTGCTGTGGAGTGAGTTTAGTAAACTGTTGGGAGGCCTGTGATGCTCTGAGAGAAGCCACATCTCTACTATGAACACTAAAGTTGGCACCTAGAACTACCAAGAAATAAACAACTCCCCAAATGGAACCAAACCAAAACCAAGCAAGAAGGTAATGAGATTTTGCACAGAATTTCATGGAGCTTTCACTGAAACACCTTTTAAGTGCAAGATAAATAAATTTTCAGTGTGTACGTGCAAGTTGTGAAATACAGGTCATGGCAACAGTTCAGCATAAAAATAGCTGCTTTTAATAGATAACATAATCCAGTATAAAGCTTGGAAAAAAACACCCCAAAACTCTCACAGCACTTGGAAGCTGCTGTTACCCAAACTGACAGTGAGAATACGATTCTCCCAAATCCCTCATGTATTTCTTAAGGAGTTGCCAAATGTATTTAAAGTCCCTGATGTGAGGAGAACATGTTGGAGCCTTTAGGGCAATGGGAGACTTATCTGTGCCTGAAATAGAAGGGCTGAAAACTTTGTGGGTGCTCTGACGTCCTTCCAAAGGAAGGGGAAAAGGTGGTTTCTTATTTCCTGGAAAAACCCTCCCAAGTGAAACGCATATTTTGAAGAGTTTGGAAGAACACTGCGTAGGGATCACAGGCAATCCGCACTGGCCACTGCCAAGAGTAACAGAAAGCAGAGCTTAGCAAGTCAATTTAAAGCAAGAACCATGTTTCTATTCTCTCTCCCCCGCTATGTCAAGACACGGAATTCTTTTTTGGGGGACACAGAATTTCTTCAGAGACTTGAACTGAGTCATCCCCTGAAGTGACATCCATTCTCCTGTCTAGAGTCAGACTCTAGTTGAAAATAAATGCAGGCTACTGAGTAAGTCCAGGGCCAAATGTATCATCTAGCAGGTACTGGGATTATTTTTAGATATAACAACAGATCTATTCTTTTAATTCAGGTGACCTGGATGTTTGCTTCAGTTCCTGGTCTGAAGAAGCAAGTCTGAGTCACCTGCTGAGATAAGAGTGACAAAGAAGGGACGGATACAAAAAAGCAAAATGGAGACAGCTAAGTAAGAATCATCCAGACAAGGCACGACACAGATAAAAGAATTTTCCAAAGAAAACATGAGAAAAGCAAAAATCCATCTACTTTTTAACTGGAGACTGATGTTCCACCCTGAGAACCCATTCATCACCTTCCTTCCTCCACTATGAGATGATCTCATCCTCTGAAAGATAGAGAAGACAATTTACATCAGTCCCTCTGCACCTCCTGCCCAGCTCTGAGGGTGCTCTGCTAGAAGTCAGCTCAACACAGTTAGGGAAAAAGGATGATAAATTATTCCTTTTAACCTTACAAACCAAGACCTATGCTATAGATCAGATCCTTCCTGGAACGATGTCTGGAAAGTAAACCAGAAGCTTTGGGCTACTCTTCTGCTTACGACACTGTGCTGCAACTGTTAGGCAGATGATTCCTTGCAACATAATTGCCTACCTAGTTGATACAAGCTCTTGACACTGTTCTTTTGCACTCAAATAAGAAAAAATCAAGGCTCCTTGTGAAAAACAGAAGTTTTCTTATTTTGGACAGACAACATGGAGACTTGGATACTGAGATGTTGGATGGCAAAAACCATTGGAATGCAAATAAAAATGTCTTGGGCTCAGAGCTGCCATCAAGAGCAGATGGGCGGGTCTGAGTAGGTGGTAATTCTCTGGTGTCAGCAGGGTTAGTCAAGGATGTTCAAAGCAGGAAACCTGCACTCTAAAGTAATTTCTTTCCTTTTCATCACCACAGGAAATTTTGAATTAATTTGGAATATGAAGGACAGTGGTCTGAGCTGTCGCAAAGATTTATGTCAGAGACAGGGCAGACTGAAAAATCAAACTGACAGTTGTCATTTCTTTACCAGGTCTTTTACATCACTTGAGGAAGCCGCTCTGGATGTTATTTAAAGTTGAAAACTGTGCTAGTAAAATGTCAGTCACTACTATATACTAACCAGATTACTCCTGAGTTTGTGAAAGCAACACCAAAGGCTTTCAGTCATATATTACATTTAGAAAAGAAACAACAGTTGAGAAAAAAAACGGCAGACTCTAAACGTGAATGGAGCTTTTGAAAAGAAGAAAAGATTCACTTCGGCACACACTGCAGTAACACAAACTCCACAGTCTTGTGACAGCACTCGAGAACCAACAAGGAAAGCAGAGTAGTAAAGGAAGGAGAAACCAACTTGTCCAACCTCACTGTTTTCCTAGTGACACAGTTACATAAGAAATGTGCATTTATATAAACACAGTGAATGTATAATAGATATTATGTAATGTGTCCATCCTCCAGTTGACGGAGTCCTCTCAGCGTATGGACTCTCAGGCTGAAACTCCGGTGGTTATGGAATATAGAGGAAAAAAAAATATATTATTCCAGGACAATTCTGTTCTGTAACTGTTCCATTCTGTTATGGGGATTTTTCTTTCCATAACAGCGGAAAAGACTGTGCTCTGGTGTTTTGCACAGTATTTTAAAAGGTCTGAGATTACCTGCACCAATGGTTGTTTCTCATTAATGTAACTGCTGAATTTCTCATCTCCATCCTAATACAAGTTACTTCAAACTTTCCTTTCCAAAGATCAAAAATTCCCATTTCTCCAGCAAGAATGTCTGAACACCCAAAGTAATCTGACCCTCACCTTTTGCCAAGCAGTTCACACAAAACTGGTACGGTTCACAACTTTCTACAGCTGCTGATTTAATGGCCCTACTAGGAAGAACAGAAGGGAGGGCCACTCTTCATCGGGCTCTGATCACGGACCAGATCCGGGTGCAAAGGGACAAGACATGTGGCTCACGTACCTGATTGATCCAGCTAATGCAGGCAATATGGACAAGTGCTGGTGGTCTCCTGCCGAAACACGTTTTGTTGCTGGCTCCATACCACTCTAACTGTGCAAAGTGGTCCCTAACTTGCCTGCATTGCCACACCAGCTTCCAAAGAGATGAGGGAGAAGGACCGAGGGACAGGGAATGTCAATGAAGGGAGGGGAGCAAGGAAGCGACCTAGGACTTTCTGAGTCATTCTCTTTTTCTGGGTTTGCCACTAACGCAGCGTAGCCCAACTCCATCCTACCTGTAAGTTTTCCTATGGAAAAGCTAACGTTGGCTCTTTCACATGCAGCATGAGTCCAGCGAGCATCCTCCTGCCAGTTCTGCAAGGGCAGCTAAGGAGTCTTGCTGGAAATCTGGCCCCAGAGAGAAACAGCGGTGGAAAGCAGCCATTTCAGAAGCACATTATTAAGCCATCAGACCAGTAGCTACAGGAACCCCATGGAAAAGTTGATCCAGGCACTTTATATAATTACTTGAGCCCTCCCAGAGTCATTTATTCCCCTTTGTGGTTGGCAGGGAAAGTCAGTATCTTCTGGAGCCGCAAAGTCACAGAGCTTTTTAAAAAGCCAGGTTTGTAGGTGAAGACGCTTCTCTTTGCAAAATCTTTGCCTGAGTACACTGTTCAGCTGCAGAGCTAATGCAGCAAGTTCAAATGAGCATGGCATGCAGGCAAGTTTAAGCTTTCCATTTGCTTTATCTACATGTGTTTTAACACTCACATTTTTAGATGAAGAGGCATAAAAATAGCTTAATTGTGCATATTGCCTACAGTACTGCTGGACTCCACCTGTGGGAAGGAACTGGAGTTTTAATTTGACTAAAGTTGCACATGTTTCCAGGAGGTTGCTAATTATCCTGCGTGTTTTATACAGTATTTCTGGCTCCAGGGTCTTTCTGTACTTTTCTGAAAGAAACCCAACACAAAAATATTTGAGCTGAGATCTGGAATGCGTGACTGAAAACCAGGCACTCACTCCAGGGTTCATCTGACCCCACATATCCTTGTTCTTAGCAGGCTTTGGAAAAGCACTTTGAGATCTGCTGGTGAGAAAATATTGCCTGGACACCAAAGACCTGTCTTTCTAATTTAATTCGCCTGCTTCCATACACTTTAAACTCCACTGTTTGCCCAGCATTTCCTAGGGTGTAGAGTGGATCTTTTCAGGGCCTGATACATGAATTAATTCACTTCGGGTACAACCCTCCTTTTAACTACCAATTGCTCACAGCCACACACCGCAACGTGTCCTCAGGGTTGGGGTGTTCTGTATTTTAGGATGGTTAATCCAAATCGTCTTTGCTTAAAGACACTCCATGCCTGCAGCTTGAGCTATGTTCAGCATCTTGGAAAAACAACACCAAAGCAGCCCATAGCCTCTCCTGGACAAAACAAACCACCAGATGGCTAGAGAAGAGGCCTTTTTTTGAAAACACCAGCTTTTCCCTCTCCTGACCTAGACAGCTGAGTGCCCCAAGCACCACCTTTAAACACTTTTCTTGCACTCCGTGAACAAAGGCAGACAAATCCCCAGTGGCCATAAGTCATCATTCTTCAGTGATATCAACTGGAGTTACTGACATCTGGACCTGCCATGGCAGTGGTCTAACAGGAGGAATGCGTTAGCTAGTGCCACAGTACAGGACACAGGGATCTTGCCAACACACACTGTGCACGCTTCCCATCTTCCCACTATGCTTGGGCTCTCTGCTCTCCTTTTAGAACGTGATAGAAAACAAAACAAGGCTCCACTTCTTCTACCCCAAATCCACAGTTTGTGAGATCATTGGCATTATCGCAGCATTGTTTCTGTGCAGAATCCCTAGCAACTGATCTGCTTTACAGGTCTGACTAACTCAAGACTTCCATGACACTGTCCAGGCATAGTCTGAAGACACCAAGAGATGTCTTACTAGTCTTCTGTTCCAGTAACAACCAGTCATACTGTTAAACTGCTTGTCTTATTTCTACTGTGAGTGGTTGGCTACTCCTTCCACCATTGTTCTGCCTTTCACCACTATAAATGTTTCTTTATTAGCCAGTACATTGCCTTATACGTTACATCACATCACTTCCAAGAAGCTAAACTATCTGAACTCACTTTAAAGTACATTCTTCTCCCACCTCTGGCTCTTTTCTCCAGCTTCTTCAGTCTTTCAGTCTTGTAAGGAATGGATAGTAGACTGCACAAGGGATTCCATTCTCTCACTAACAGTGAACTTGATATAAAACCACTCTTCAACTCTAGTCTTCCTCAGTCTTTATAAGCAGGCCTTTAGCAAGGGCTGGTATCAGTCCTTTTTGCCACAACACTGGAAGGCTTCCCTAGGTGGCTGTACAGAAAGCTGTGCTCCTTCCTAAGGAAGGCTCTTTGCAGGATAAGCCTCCAGCTGTAGATAGAACTGGTGTGCCAGAAGATGATGGTTTTGTTCCTGGACAGATAGATGGCCTCACAGTTGGGTGTATTAAACTGACTTTGCTCAAATGAGTCCAAGATGTTCATCCATCCATGCCCCTCCATTCCACTGCTCTTACATCTTGCTAATCCACTCATTTTAACAGCAGTTGTTTTCTTCTTTGTTGCCAGTAACAGATTATAGATAAGCATCAAGTACCATCAGATGTAACAGCTCTGCAGTACCACACTAGAAATCTGCTTCAGCCGTGTTCCTTCACAGCTGCACTGGTCCCAAAGACCTGGATGGTTTATCTCAAGCTGCCTGGTTACCATCACACAGAGTCTTAAGCAGAAGCCATTAATGACCCGTGTGATTTAATGGCATTTTAAGGTTTGGATAATGAGTAGTAGTTAATCCTTATGTCTATATGAAGTAAAAACTTCATCATATAAAAGCTTTTCCAGAAAGATTTAAGAATTGCTTCAATAGGAGGAAAGAAAGAGTACTTTACCTTAGTACGGGGGAAAAAAACATTAAAAATAAAATTTGATAATTGCCCTGACCAGTCCCTGGACAGCAACAAATTGATGCTGGTTATTATTGTGTAAGTGATAGTTGCATTTAGGCACATCTGAGTGACAACATTGTCTGAGGTACTGGTTAAGCCCACCACTGCAAAAAAAGAAAGGGCTTGGAATCGTCAGGCAGAGATGAACCTGGGACTGGAAGCATGGAGAGAGCTTGGAGACTGACTATCCCCCAAAAGACAAAACTGCAGTGTGAAAGAAAGTGCATTTCCAGTGCCAGACCTTTCATGAAGAGAACCAGAAGCGATGCAAAAGATCCCTGTGGAAGAAACTGGGAAGCATCTGCAACAGCTGATACAGAGCAAGGGGAAATCTCTGAAACTAACCTAAGTCTAAGGTAGCTTTACGCATCTGTAATTCCATTTCTGTAGGCTGCAACTTTATAAATATTTTTAATTATTCAGTGTTTTCTGTATGTTACATTTATTTGCTGTAACCTTAACCCAGTTTGAATTAATGGTGATGATATTATATTAAGGTAAAGTGGAGTACCAGGAGCCTCTAGCAATGCCCCCTGACAATAATACACAGCTGCAGAGAAGAGATTGTGTTTACCTCAAGCACCTCTGGCTAGCCTACGAGACAGGAAGGTGTAGAAGAGAAATCCAGCTAGGAGAAACTCCCAGTATACCAGACCATGGCCATCCAGTCAGCTAAGCCCTCAAGTCACTCCATGCAAGTCTCAGCGAACCAACGATTAAATATCACCATGTTTCCCAGGGAGGTAAAACCAAGGCACGGTGAAGCAAAGCAAGCTGAGCAAAAAACAGACATAAGGCAGCTGAAAAATTCAGAGTAGGAGTACGGACTGTGAGATATGGATCCAGGACTGTGTTCAAATAGCTTAGCCCCAGCTACTTTAAGTTAACCAGATTTCTCATTTCCTTCCTCTTGCTTTAGGGCACTCTCAGCAGCTTTGGCACACTTGAGGCCAGCAGACAGACCTGCTGGATTATGGATCTAGGAGCTAAGGGAAGCACTGAGGGGAAGGACTGGCAGGCATCTGAACAGAAAAAATGATGCTTGGGGCAGGAGGAGGAAAAAGCCCTTTCCCAGGTGGCTCTCAGAGCCCAGACATTACACTGTGCAAGAGGTAACTAAAGCACCAGGAAAACAACTTGGCAGAATGCAGCCAGAAAATCTCAAGGTCGAACGTAGCTCTAGCTGACTGGCCAACCCACCCCAAATAGATGGTGTCACAGAGGGCCATAGGGTATCTCACCTGCCTATACATACCCTATATGGGGTAAAAGCAGCACCACAGGGCCTCTGGGACCTCCTCCCCATGAATCACAGCAGGAAGGCTTTCTTTTGGCAGACTTGTGAAGAGCTGGCTATGTTTTCCTCTCCCCTTTCTACAGGCACTGCCATTTGGCACATGGAGCTGACATATGAGTTACATGTGCGTCTAAGCTTTGTAAATCCCATGTAGGAATATGCTAGCTCTGACATGCAAGATGAACTCTACGCATAATAGAAGAAGGATGAATTAAGTAGACCCCACTTTTTAAGTCTGTGGCAAAGACTTCAGCGGGCAGCTGAAATCTACCCTCTGTTTTCATATACCAGAATAATTTTCAAAGTAGCTTGTGCTTTAGATTCCATTCACTTCTCAAAAAAAGAAAAAAAAAAAACATAATTTTTCACCAAAACCTGCTGGAAAAGAAATCTATTGACAGAAAGGGGCAGCTGCACCTTGCAGATACGCACAGCTGAAGATCTTTTATGTAAGACTCCCCCTGACTGTGCAGAGAGCTGTTAAGATGTCAGATCATGGTTTGTTGCTCTCAGGGAGGCTGCTGCAGCACTCAGTCAGAACAAGTTTACGTCTTGGAGGAATTAATTTGTCTGAATAATGTCATCCTGGTTAAACAAAATGTTAGGGAAAATATTGCAGCGTTCCGGTGCACCTCCCTGAACTGATGCCTATATATGGGGATTAGCCAGCGTGAAAGGGATCCTGCTGAGTCAAACTGGATTATAGCAGTATTATTTTATAGAGACAGAAGAAAAGGGGAGAGGGAGGGACTAGGAAAACCTTGCAAAAATATCAGCTGTTTGACATGTTAAAGCAAACAGCACAGATGTGAAAATGCTGCCTACTTACACAAGCACATCAGAGCCAGGTCAGCTGACAGCTGCAACCAAAAATAAGCTTTTACCCCTTTTAGCCCTGCAGGCAATCCAGCTCCCAGAAAGCAAGCTGGACTCCAACCCTTTCCTAGGCATCAGGAGATGTGCTGGCTGCTTTCCCACAGGAACCAGTGCTGTGGCAGCACCACGGTGGTGATGTTCCTGACATGGGAAGGATGTCCCAGAGAGCCTCACTAGATCTGCCCAATTGCCTACACAGCACGTAAGGGAGCAAACGAGTTTGCAGACTCAGCTCTCGCAGCCCTTGAGAAGCTGGTACAGAGGGCAAGAAGAGAAAACACGCAGGCTTTCAATAAAGGCCCTGAGGTGCCTCCGTTTTTCCTCACCAGGCATTCCCACAACGTTTTATGTGCCAATGGTTCGATGGTGGCTGGAGACTCAGGACTGGTGGCAAGTCACAAACGGGACATGCCCTTGTGCATCTTGTTTGCAGAGCTGGACCTGCAGCGTGTTCTTAGGGTGTGCCTGGAGGGCTGGTATCCTTCCTCCAGCAAACAGCTTGACCTTACAGCAACAGCAGAAATTTTTCTGTCTTTCTCTGGCCCAACAAATATTTACCTGTGCAAAGCAGAAATGCCCGCTCAGGAGAAAGCAAGAGATGCCTACGCAAGCCACCCGCACCCTGCAGTGCAGTGGGGGAAGACCAGGGGCTACCTTCCAACTCTCACTTCAAAATCAGCCCTAAATACCCTGTTCAGGTCAGTGCTCCGAATGGTGGAATTGTGTGAAGTGCCTGAGGGTGGGTGAAGAAGACCCCCCCGATAACGTCAGTGAAGAACAGACCATGTTTAAGCATAGAAGAACAACAAAACTCAAGCAGGCAAGAAGGGGGCACTTCTCAGGCCAGAAAGAAGCCACAGTAAGAGGCAAGGCTTTTGCCTCTCTTTGTAGTGCTTCTATTCAGCAATGTAGGCCTTGGTGGATCAAAATCCCCATGCCTGCTCCTCCTGGGAAGTGTCAGAGCCTAACTGAGTGCGGTGGATTGGGCTAAAAGTTGGGCTTTGCAACACTGAGCTAAAGTCTGCTGTGGTAGCAGTGGAAAAACACTCCCCCATCCACTACTGCCCAATGCCAGAATATCAAACGCAATGCTAACACTAGCCAGAGCTTACAAACACATGGTTCAAAGGGAAAAATTCAGATGGATTTGAGTCATGGGAGTATGAAAGAAAAAAAAAAAGACTCAAAAAACAAATAGAACCTATCAGTCATGTAACTTCGAAAGCCAAAATTTCCTCCCAAAGCCAGCAGTGAAACAGTTTCCAAGATTCCAAGGGGCATCTCTGTCTGGAGCTAATATAGACAATTTTTTAATCCAAGTTTCAAGCCCAGTAAAATCCATTTCTGACAATAATAACCCCTCCTGGTTAGCCAGCCAAAGAAATCATGCCACGCCTCCTCAACCCACCTTTTCCCCACCGTTAGCATTATAACCCATACAGCTGCACTCCTCCAGCACTGCTACGCCCATTGCACATCTCCCACGAAGCATGGCCTTCTTCCACCCCCTTTTTGCATTAGCCCGGAGCTCTTTCAAGAGGAGAGCTGGAGCAGGTTGGAAGCCCGTGGCAGAAGGACAGGAAGAGCCCTGATCTGCATCTCCCCAATGAGCACGTCCATCCCCTTCCTCCCCAGGACACAATCAGGGTCAGAGAGGGGCATTTTCTGTATGCTGGCCTCAGCTGGAGCTGCAACAAGACCTCTCCCTGAAAAGCCTCTCCCCTCATATCTCCCCTATACCTCCAAGAAAAGGCAGTTTTGCCTTTTAGTTGAGGAGGTTTCAGAGCCTGGGTCACTCATCTCCAGGGCCTGTTTCCTAACTACCTCTCGAAGCAGTCTGGATGTATCACACCTCCACTTTCTTTCCCTGGCTGCATCAAAGAAAATGGTCAGAACTGCCTTTTCTGGTGGAGCCAGCCCTGAACAAGAATGAATTAGAGCATGACTAAATAACCAGGCCACACGGGAGCTATAGGTGGAGGAAAACCTACTTTCTAGGTACTCAGATGTGGCTTGCCTTAAATACACCGAGTAAAGGGGATACTGACACAGGGGTGATTGCAAGAGAGCTGTAGGTAGGGCTGGTTAAAATATTCTTCCCTAAGAGCTACCAACGAGTCTCAACTATCACTCCCAAGAGAAATGCATGTCAGACCAAGCACGTGGCTTGTAGCTAGATGAAGTTATCTGGGATGAATTCCACCACAAGCATCAGACCCATTTAATAGAAATGCAGTTGTTCCCAGAACAGACAAAAAATGTGCTCCCTTAAAGAAACAGCAGTAAAAATCAAAACAACTCCCCCAACTCCTTGTGTGTAAACACCAACAGAACTTAAGTACTTTAATACATTTTGCAAAAGTAAAACCAGAATAAATGCTTTGCCTCCAACACATAAGGAACATATTATTACCACATTGTCTTCAGTGATTATTCAAGCAACGCATTTAAATGTTCAGGGAGAAGAATGTTTGCTAAAATATTGTTATGTAACATGGGGAAAATGACTAATTCTGCCCTTGATCTTTTTGTATTTTGCTCCAAGTAAGAGTCACTACATCTTACTCTCCGTTTGAAGCAGCAGCACGGCTGAATTCTGACCCAATTTCCCCAGTGGCTTTTACAGTGGGCTGTTCCTGCCCTGTGTAGCCGAGTTATTCCAGATTTACTGAGCATAACTGTCCTCTGAATCAGTCCTTCAGGGCTGCACATTTCCACAGACAGGTGGAACAAACAGCACACATTTCTCCATGCTCTCTGCTGACAGAGGTCAGAGATCATTCACTTCCAGTTCCTCACGACTTGCACAGAGTCTGGAGCCTTACACATACGCCAAGTGAGGCCAGTTCCATCCAGGAGTTGTAAGCATACTTTAGCAACTGCTGATTCACAGAGTGGGCTTGCTACATGAATTTCTCTCCTCTTCTGATAGCAGATGCAGATGTTCTTAGAGATCTGTCCTTATTTCCAATTCATTTGCATCAAGAGTATACATAAAAGACAAATAGACCTCTCTGTTCTTACAGACACCTACTAGAAATTGCCATTTTCCTATGCTAGTGGTAGGAAAAAAATAGGGGGCAAAAAAAAAGGGTTTATAAACTTTCAATAGTCTTTTTTAACCTGTGATCCTATTCAACTTTATTGGAGAGAAAGCTGTCCTGAAAGCACAGAATGCAGTTCACGCTTCTTGGAAGAGCATTAGTTAGAGCTGGTAAAAAAAAAATTTGTTTAAAGCTTGAGAAATGCCTCCGACTTCCTCTCCTAAATGAAAACTTCCATGAGAAATGTCTGATCCTGACAAAAACTTTTGAGAAGCAACTTTTCACTAGTGAGGAGAAAAAAATAAAAATAAAAAATTCTGTTATTGGAGTTTCCTTTCAAAGCTTTTGCATTCTGTCCTTCAAAACATAGGATTAATATTTTCCGTTTGGGGGACAACTGGAGTGAAAACAGATATTCCCAACCATCTTCTGCTGAAATCCATTTCTTGTGCAACTCTGAGTACATGTCCCTCAGTCACTAGAGAAGCAGTGACAGGCTTTAGCTCCCACATGGCTGTTTTCCCACTTGAGGTGATGTGTCGTAGCTCAGGTATCTGCAGCCCTCGTCAGGCTGGGACTGTGGTTTTTACCCTTCCTATAACCTCCCAGGTAGGAGCATACATGATGAGATGGGCTGGACAAGTCTAAATCTTGCTCAGCTTGGAGTTAAGAGTGAGAAGAGTTATTGAAATTAAGTGTGTGGGGTTTACCCGGATATTCCAACAGTCAGAATCCAGCTCCTTGGAGCTGGCCCTGTAACATCCTCTCGCTTTTCCTAAAGGCTTCCTCTGAGGTACAAAGGCACAGACAAAGCTCTGTCACTGCATGGACCTGCACCATTTACCCAATCTGCCACAGAGGCTCGAATCATCACCCACTGAACACCTGTTACAGCATTTCTGTTATTTTTAATTAACAACAGCCAAAGCTAAATTACCACCTTTGTCCTCAGTGAGTCTGTCTTCAATCCATGCCTCCTCAGCAATAGCAAGGACTGTTGGAAACAGAGGAAAGCGCATCAGCCTGCTAAGGGACAGCGAGGCAGAAAGCCCCTAAACAGATCAGAAAGCTGCAGAAGGCAAACAAGGCTCCCTCTCCAGCTAGAGCGCCAGGGCTTATTTTGCAATTAAGAAAGAGAAGATAAAGGGACAATTGAATTTTCTGCTGTGATGGGGTACTTGCAATAGAGTTCCTATAACTACATGTTGTTCCTAGCGGTACCAGTCTACACAGCGCTGGGTTATTATGTAGTGTCTTGGACTGCTTGGAGGTAATAAGCATTCACCGAAAATGGACTGCTATTAGCCACCAGCAAAAGCTGATTATAATAGTGCCAACATTGGAATATGTTTTCCACCCATTTACAAGAGGAGTAAAATAACAGGAGGGAAAAAAAAAAAAATCACATTTGCCAGCGTTTGGAGCGTAGTGTGCTCTACATACAATTATCGAGAGAATGACAGGAAATTGACCCATTTACTCAGAAAAGTTCCTATCGTGTTCTGCACTATTTCATTTCATGCCCATTTGAGAACAAGTCATTTCTCTTCAGGGCAGAAGATAAATTGTCAGCTTGTACACACATCTCTCTTCATTGCCAGGCACAAAAATATCACAAAGAAATATTTCCCTGCCCTCTACTTAATTTTCTTCTTCTTCTTCATCTTCTCTAATAAATGGTGCTAACTATAAAAGTCAACGGACTGTAAATAAACTCAATTCCATTTCTAGCTTACCTTATGATTGATTTTTGGACATAATGTATTCCACCCACAAGGTCTCTTGTCTGATTCAACCACTCTTCTTCATACCAGAGAAAAGTCAGATAACAACCTCGGTGGAATAGCTTTATGTAAAACCAGAAACATTTGGCAACTACAGTTTTCTTAATGGCACATTGTAATACATGTTACACTGGCCCAGCGGACAGGCTTTGTGGCAGCATCAGGCACGCATGTCCTTGCAGTGGGAGTTTTCTATGCAGGGCCTTTGCAGTGCATTTAGGCAGAGGTGCTGCCAGCATTGCCACTACAGAAAAAGGAGCATGAAGTGGAGCTTAGGTTATGACAGATATGCCTGGTCCAGGGTGTGGGGAATCCTAGTCACCTTCTCGGCTCTGCCCTTGGACTTCATCTGTCATTTGACTTAACCACTTCTCTCACTCTGAACGTGCTTGACAGAGAGGGGAAAAAGCAGCAAACGGATCACTCAAACAGACAGGTAATTCACACAAAAAGGAGTCAGAGACATGAGGACAGCAAGGTCCAGGGGGAGAGGTAGCATATGTGGGCAAGAAGAAAAAAAACAAAAACAAAACAACGAAAGACATCATGGAAATAGCTCTATCTACATCCTGAGCTCAGGTTTCTAGAGAACTGAGCTTGCTGTCCCTGCTGCTTTCAAGTGACGATACTCAGTCCTGGCTAATATCAAGGACATCAGTGAAGACAGAATTAAATGGCATCCCCGATGGAAGTGCCAGCAGTCCTGGTCTTGCAAGCAGAACGCAGGTGTCTCCTATACTGTACGGCTGGAGAACTGCTAATGTAAGGATGAGCCTCGGGCACAGAAGAGCCAGCATGGCAGTAATTTTGTACTCCTCAGCTCCAGACATATCCTTCAAATAACCTTTCAGTCCTCAGCTGTTTGTGTTTTGTGGGGTTTTTGTTGTTTTTTTTTTTGGTGTATCCTCCCCAGTTTCTGGAGGTGTAAGTTAGAGCAGCCCAGCAAACCCTGAGTTCACACTTCCCTGCAGCTCGAGTGCTGGCCAGCCCACCTCTGCTTATCCTCCCAGCCCCTGCTCTGTAAGGTGTAACCTCCTCTTTTGTACGTCTGTAGTGCCAGACAGTGCCGAACACACCATTTGCTCTAGGGCTTTATACTCAAGCCGGTTATGCACCTCAGTTCTTTGACCTGGATATTAGCTTCCCTGCACTCTTCCACCCTGGAGCAGCATTGCTAGAACTGAAAATTACCAACCACTTGGAGCAGGAAATGAGATGGGGAAGGGAGCCCAGAGCCAGCAGTTGCAGCACTTCAGTCCCAGACTGGGAGCAGCAAAACTACAGAAACCAGTCATGGGAAGTGTTTATTCTGACTGTAGTTTTGCCTATGATGCAGTTACACAAAATCCGAGCTTGGGAAGCGTCTTTTAAAGGAAAGTGCCTTTCTTCACAATCAAGTAAAATGTTCAATATTCTGATAATTCACATCCAGACTATTTTTTTAATTATTTTTCTTTCTTCCTTCCCCCCAGAACCACTGTTCTCCAGTTAGGAGAAGGGATTAGTAGAGTTACAAAAAGAGTAACAAAAAGAGAAGTTTCCAGGTCAAGAATCATTCGGAATTTACAGCCAAAACCCAAATTGTTGGGGTCTGCTCTTTGTCTCAGGGAATAGTTGCTGCTGCTTAGCACAGAACACAGCTGCCTCTGAAACCCAGAGTCTGCACATGACTACAGGCAATGTGAAAAAGAGGGAGAGAGAAAACAGCTCCCTGCCTCTCAGCAACAGAGTTTTGTTCCTCTCTGGCTGACAACACAGACCTTTGGAACAGTGAAGGGTGCATCACCTGCTTGGGAATAGGACTGCTGTTCCCTCCTGTGAGGACAGATCTCTTAACTCCCTAGAAAAACAGTGAAAGCACTAAGAGACCCTTTTACCTTCCTGTCTTCATCAGCTGAGGCAAGAATTTCCTGTGGGCAATTACACATTTTAGTACCAAGATAATGATTGTTCTCTAACTGCAAACATCTGCCTCCAAGCCTGGGGCAGAGCCCAGCTCTGACCACAGGACCTTGGGCGCTGGCAGGATGGGACGGTGGTCCCTCACCTCCCGACCAGAGAGTGATGCAGACGCAGTTATTGGAATGTGAACTTTGCTGGGATCCAGCACCGATCCCTCACCTCCTGCTCAGAGAGCAATGCAGATACAGTTACGGGAATGTGAACCTTGCTGGGATCCAGCGCTTGAGGTGCCAGCTGCTGACCATGCAGCCTCTCGCCACGTGCCAGCTCCATCCAGTCCTACTCACAGATGCCCTCTGTGCATGCTCAAAGCCTGCACAGGAGGCCTTTGGGTCTGCTAGCCACCAGGAGGAGCTGAGCTCTTCCCTCAAGGTCACACTCAAAGCCCACCAATCCACATACTCGTGGCAATTTTGCCACTGATAGCTCTGGCTTTTATAAGGCAATTGCTTGCTGCTTATCCACAAGCCAGGCTCAGCAGGCTCACTCTAGGTCACTTCCACGATAACCAAATTCCTCTTAACATTGAGAAAAAGACAGGGCTTTTCAAATGCGTGCCCTACTCTCTCTCCTTGCTTCCTATTCCTTTGTTTATAAATGTTGAACTCTGAGCTAAACCTTGACTGCTGCCAGAGCCCTGAAGTCACGTTGATTCCCATACAAGGGTGAGAGCAGGGATGTGACCCATCCACCATCTGCACAAGAGCAAACTTCCTAGCACACAAGGAAATTTGCTTCCCAACTCCCTGCCTCACATCACACATCAATGCTCACCTTCCCTCAACACCAAGAAAAAAAAAAACAAAACGAAAAACGAAGCAACAAAACAAGTATCTTCCTCTGCCAACGTATACATGCATACACATGCACAAATATTTTGGAAAAAATGAAGAATCTGTAGATGGAGGGGTTAGTGCCAGATTTTAAAAATTATTAAACATTATGTACAAAGAAAACATAATGAGCTCCTACGGGATGTAGAAAAAATTACCCATGAATGAGGGGAAAATGGATAACCACTCCTGGGTTTGCCACTTGTGAATTATTTAATAATCACTCCCCAGCAGATGGAATATATTTATACACCCCATTGGAGCACACTTTGCAATTTATTTACACTGCTTTAAAATATGATTATTTATTTAAAAAATAAACAAGGTATCCACAAGGGAAAAGGAAAGTAAACATAAGCTTAAAGGGAGCAAAAAAAAGCATGTTTTCAGCTTTTCAGTTCATTTTAGAGAATTTCCACTAAAATTCACTTGAAACCTCCTTATTTATCTTCTACTTTAAAACACAGAAGTAGCAAACTCTTTTAATGAAGTCAGTCTAGATTCCTCAAACGATCAAGATATTTTATGAAACTTCATGAGACAGGGTCTGTGCGTCTTACCCTGTCATTAGCCACATTGTCTCAGGGACCAGAAGGCTGCCATTAATATCAAAGAAAACATTCAAACCAGCATCAAGGCCGACACCTTGGACTAATTTGATTTACAGGATCAGGTCCCTGGTCTAATCTAGAGCAACTCTACACCTGTGGCCTGCCAAACAGCACTTAGTCTTCCTATTTAATTAGCTACCTATCCTAAAACATAAAGAGTGCCATTTAGCAAAAATTGAAAATGCAAAAGGCACCATTTAGTACCATATAAGTGCATGAGTATACTGCCTGCTCCCAAAATTAAAATAGCAATTACGAGCAAAGGGCTTTGCTCACTCAACAGCAGTGTGCTACTGATAACTGCAGAGTGATTTGGAAAGTCCACAAGAGGAATACCTTTCCCAGCCAATGCCAAACATTTCGGACTGAACTCAGGCTTCCAGATTCTTCCTGTGCCAGGCTGTGCGCACACACAGCTATACACTGGCCAAGGAAGGGTGCACAGAAACACTATTACCCAGCCCGGCACAGATGCTTTTCAGAGCCAGAAGTCACCTGGGAGAGGAGAAGTCAAGAGTCAGACCCCACGGTGTAACACAAGCTTTCATACTTTACCCGTACAAAACGAAAGACAATCCTCAGCCCAAACCACTGTCCCCTCACCACAGAACAGACTAGTCGCTGCTGGTGAAACCTCTTCACAGTTCATTTTACAGCAACCTATAGTAATTTCCTTTAAGACCAGTGAACTTATTTATAGATCTCAAATGTAGGAGAGTCCCATATCAAAACCACCATCAGCAGCTACTGGAGAGGCAACACTTTGGATGCAACACTTTCAAAAGTGACTAAAGAGTAAGATTACGTAAGAGTTTAAGTCTCATTGTCAAGAGCAGATTAGAAAACCAAAAAGCAGCAAGTTCCTCTGTCATTTACATGCTTCTGGAAATGTTTCTCCATGTCTTGAAAATAAATTGTTTTTCATTCCTTGTTTCCCCTTCCCAGACCAAGAAAATCTGCAACTAATATAAATTTTGTAAAAGATATCACCTTAAAAAAATAGAATCAGAGAATCATAGAATGGTTTGGGCTAGAAGGGGCCTTAAAGACTAAGTTGCTCAAAGCCCCATTCAGCCTGGCCTTGAACACTTCCAGAGAGAGAACATCCACAACTTCTAGCGGCAACCTGTTCCAGTGCCTCACCATCCTCACAGTAAAGAGTGTCTTCCTAGTATCTAGAAATCTGATAGACCGAAATTCAACTGCAGGCGTGCACGTACATGTTTCACCAAGTAGCCAGTTCAGTAACGGGCTACTCTATAAACAAACTGTATAGCAAATGCTATACATCTTCAAAGTTAAAATGAACTACTAGAACACCATTACTTAGAGTTCAGGCTGAGGTGAGCAAATCGATGTGTCCTCTTTGCTAGGAAAGGGCTCAAGCAGAAGCAAGTCCTCTCTCGAACTAGGACTGCTGCACTTTCCAACAAGAAAGCCAAACTGACCTCTAAAATCCCAATATCCTGGAAGAGTAAAAGCAAGTTCACTGCATATTATTTCTGGAGAGACAGGCATTAGGTTTCAAAAATTGCTTCCACCACAACAGTTTAACACACGATTGCAGATACAGGTGCAGATGTGCACCAGTCTCTTGGGATGGGGACATTATAGGCAAGGAAGCAAAATGCTCCCCTCCCACCTCCCAAGAATGCAAAACAGAAGTGCCAAATGCCTCGTGCAGTTACGCACTCATTTACTATAAAGACAGAAAGGATTAAATACATCTACATAAAGGAAAGAAAAAGTGTTTAAACAACAATAAAAAAAGATTTAGTGGTATTAATAAAGAACTCCCTTAAACCAGCATGTCACCATTAAAGTAATTAATAGGGCATGCAAGACACTTCAGCAGAAAGTGAGCAGCGCTCACATCAGAGCCTTTTAAGTTTTCACATGACCTCAAGACAGACTACAACATTTCTGTGCAAAAGTACCCTCTAAAACAGAGATGGGGGCATTCAAGTCTATAAAAAAGTGATTTTAAAATTTAACTGATATGGTCTAAGTCTAAAATGCAAAGGTTAAGGGAATATTAAAAAGGCAATAATTCTATCTGATTAAACTTTTATCCGAAGTGACAATAAAATGTTCAAAATGAATTAAGGATTTTATTAACAGATGCAGAAGCTCTGTAAAAGAGTTTGAAATCTAAGTAGCAGAGAGGAGAGGTTTTATGGGTTTTTTTTGGTCTGGATGGAGGTGATATTGCTATAAAACTTTAATCTTATTGCCATGCCACAGTGGAAGTAAACCTGTCAGAGGTAATAGAGCAAGTCAGGCCTGCTTTCTCCTCCTTCTCTGTGTTGCAAGGGCCTCTTTCCAGCATTTAAGCAAGAATACATATATTCTGTGTTCAACACTGATGCTACAGGTGACGGACGCATGTAGACACATTATGTGCTAGTGATTCACCTGCACATCTGCTGGCTGCAGTAGTCCCAAGGTGGTAAGTACAGGTAAGTTATGTGGACCGTTCCAAATGCGTGTGTAGAAAAAATTGGTGCTATGTCATCAGGGACTCTTCAGAACATTTCAGCATTTCCAAAATGGCATTAACTATTTCAGAACCGTTTCAGATACTTCAGTTGTTTTATTAGCACATTTGTGCAATAAGAGGATCACACCCATCTCTGAGCCCTTGCACAAATGCTTTTCGTACCTTAGGGCGATTAAGTTTAAGCCTGTGGAACAGGACAAAATACAAGACTTTCATGAAAATCATTACTAAAAGCAGGGCATGTATTACTTAGAGTAGAACTCAGCTCCATCAGGGCAGCTTAGGCTCAGCAGCACTTGCTAGCCATGATTTAGGCCACCACTCTTTTTCCTTCTGCCTTGCTGCTGCTCAATTCTGGCAACTTGGTTGCCTTGGTGATGGCTGCAGTGTCTGTGGCAGATGCACTGGAAGACATCTTGCAAAGTGGTTTGGCTTTTTCAGGAACTCCCGAGCCTTGTGCACGTTGGCAGGAGTGCCGTGGGGGTCACTCGTGCCACGGAGGCTCTTCCACCACCCTCCGACACACCAATGCCAGCAGTGGGCACAACCTGGCCCCCAACCTCCCCCTGTCACACAGCACGTCCTCCACACAGGGACCCAGGGCTCAGCAACTCTCACTCCCTGGCAAAGCCCCATCACGTGCTCCCACTGCCCCTACTCACTGCTGAGGAATAAGCCCAAAAGGCAGCTTCAGGGATGCTCATAATACCCTTCTTTTGCCCTACACTACCCACAAGAAAAAGCACAGCTCCCAAGAGGAGCAACCGACTGCAAATTGCCAGGGAGACTAGGATGTCAAACAAATATTTTTCTTTTCACAACAGAACATAAATATTTGGCAGCACATTTAATTTAAAAAGTCTAAAAGTTACTCAAATAGAGTGGAGAACATTGCTATGATGTTCATTTGCTTCCTAAAATATGACCAGTCACAGATGGCTTGCTGTAGGAAATATTAAATAAATTTTTAAGAGTGTTGTCTGGCTTTAACACAGATTGTATTTACTCAGATACCTCTGCTTGTGGAACGCCAAGATGGAGTACTGGTTCAAACATGTCCTTAAACAAAAAACTACATTGTTAGTAGCTGATGGAATATTCATACTTAAAATCTCAATCCTGATAACATCTGAAAGTTGATTTACACTTCAACACTTCCCTCCCTCCCCTCCCCCTTGCTATATTTCCCTTCATGAGCAAGGGAAAATATCCAAGTTTACTCAGTAGCAACTTTTAGGTTTTGGGCACCATAACCACTGTTTGTTTAGATTTTCAGAGTAGTCTGAAAAAAATACCTACATAAAGAGCATTAGGTAACACGAGAATCTGAAAACAACAGAAGGCCACTTAGTGTTAAAGAGCCAAGCAGCAAGGACATAAATACAGTAAGCCACAACGTTAAACTATCACGTTAGCAGATTAACTTCAGCAAGGCAATAACACTCAAAACAATACAAAGATCTTTTCCAGTCCCCAGCATATGCAGCAGCACATTCCTACAGTGCCTGAAGATGCCCATCAATTTTATGCTTCATACCTGAAACTAAAGATGTCACAAAAGTTCTCATGTGGTTCTTTTTTTTTTCCCTTCCACAAATCTCCATTTTTGACAACAAAGGCCTTTGGAAACATGGGCACGTAGCATAAAGATTGCCACCAGTTTCTGATTCCCTGCACTTAGTGCACTGCCTCGGAGAGCTGCGCGGTAAAGTCAGCTTTGAGAGTTATAGCATCAGGTTGCTGTGGAAAAACCCACGTGGTGCTTCTATGCGAAACATTTGTCAGGAAACAACAGCCAGGAAAAAGCAGGGGAAACGCTGGGCAGATCTCATCACTCATTTTAAACCACCCAGATGCCCCACGAGCTCCGCGCTCAGCGATGTGCATGGCGCCACCGGTGCCTCCGCTCACAGGGACGGTCCTCACAGGGACGTGTGCAGTCACAGGGACCGCAGGTCTCGCTGGCCACATTAACCAACACGCTCCCTGCTCCTGCAAAAGCTGCTACTGACCAGTACACGGTAATCTCTTGCCCCCAAGCAAATGCTACAGCACCAGAGATGAGCTACAATGTGGTCTTCCTCCTGCCCAAAATACTCCAGTGGATGATTTCCCTCTTCTGTCAATATTGTACTTGGCCCACAGCTTTATAATCAACGCAGCTGAGAAAAAACCAACACACTTGAAATTTGCTTTGCCCCTCCACGAGCACCAAACACTCGCCATACTCGTAGAATCAATAAACTTTTTCTCCTGTCCTCATTCACACTTGTTGTGCTTTCCCTAAACTGGCATGATTTTGTTTTTTTCTAACCAGAAATCTACCAAACCCATGGTGTGTGTGTGCACAGGATGGTAAGTTAAATAGTTTCCTCTACTGCAAACAAACACTGCTCAACGGCAAACTGGTGTCCTGGAGTGAAGACACGGAGGCAGGACGCTAGAGGGAGGATGGACTCACAGGCTGAGCTTCTGCCAGAGCAAATTCCTTGGCGTGTGGCTTCACCAAGGAGACGGCTGAAGTGGCATCCTGCAAAAGCCCGCTCGCCTCCCTGGCATTGGGATCCAGAGAGGGAGTGAGAGAAGACCTTCTGTTCTCTGCAAGGCAGTTAAGGGGAAATCATACCTGCTAAATCCAAACACATCCCTCCCAAGACAGATTCAGCTCTGTTACTGGCAAGTATCACAGCCTGGCTGCAGGGCTTATGCTTCACCAGCAGCTCTGCTAGCATAGGATCAACAATGCAAAATAATCAGAAAGGCTTGCTAAAAATATTAACCCTGTATTTACTTCGGCAAGTTCTGATTTTTTATCTCTGGGTGCTGCGCAGCACTTTAACTTCACTACATTAGGAAGGACAGGGCCAAAATCAATAGTACATGCATCTGATGGGAACGCAAACCTAAATTACAGGCCTTATTTCAAAGAAATCACAGCCTTTCTAAAAATAATTGTCTTCAGCAGTTTAAATTGACAAATAACTATGCGGGGTTACAAGCAAGCAGTAAGACTTCATGGAAGAGAACACTGTCAGGGTACCTCCCACCCTCTTGGGTTTTCCAAGAGCCCTCACTTAGCTTTCAGCTCCTTGTTCATATTCACACTCAGCCACTAAGTAGCAGTGGTTTGAAGAGGGGAAGTAAAGAAAGGTGCAGACTGCAGCTAGGCAGAACTTTGGGACTTGGGAGACCTGAGCTGCACACCACAAGCCATGCTTGTGGGCCTGAACAGGTCACTCAAGCTCAGAAATGGATGAAGCGGGGCCAGAAAAGACTCCTGGGTCTGCTGTTGCCCAGAGAAGGCTCAAGTAGATCTTAACACTTTTTTTTTTTTCTTTAACAGATGCTTGTCCCATCTGCCCCTGAAGGCTTTCAGCAATGGAGATTCGTGTTGTAAACAAAGGGCATTTATTCCTCTTAGGGTTAGTTTTCTATCTGCAATAAGGAGGCAATGCCACTGCCTTTCCCCCTTGATTTGCTGCTGTTTACCAGGAAGGATTTAAGAGGCAAAAGGTATCACCTGTCATTCACTGATGCATCACAAAGAGTGCTTCTTACAGTGGGATCTCTAGATTTTACTCAGGTACCAAAGAATGAAAGCAGTAAATAGTTTGCAGAGAAGGTGGTGAAATACAACTGAAAGAAAAGCAGAGATGAATGTTACAAGCACTAGATGTGGCTTGCCATCTAACACCCATCCATACTTGACCACAAATGAGGAAGATTTTCCCACTACTACAAAGATGCTGGTGCATAAGACTTCATTCTTTCCTTATAAGCCATTTCTGCTAGCTCTCAATGGCAGACAAGAGTTGGGCTACCTTCTGAAGGGAAATCTCAAACCACAGCTTGAAGTCATGCTAAATGACTTTGCCATCCCCTGTACTGCAGTATGACCCATAAGCAGATGTATAGCCAAGAGCCATGAAACCCCACTGGTCCTGAAGAGAGGGAGACTATTTTCTTCCTAAGAATATTCAGTTGGCCAGTGGAATTCACCCTGTGAGGCGAGAAAATCACTGAATGGCAGCAGCTGGTCCCTCACAAGATCGTCTTATTTCACTTACACTAAGAACTCCTACCACAAAGTTTGCCCATGGTATAGCTTTTCTAGATTATACATGCCAAATCAATTTTTAGTTCATATAATCAAATACGAAAAACGCCTCTAATTATAAAAGTGAAAGAGACAAGATGACAATTCAAGCTGCTACAGTTGCCGAAACATGCAGAAGGGAAGACCTGGATTCTACCAAGCCATCATAAAAGTCAAGAAAGTCCAGGTGTGGAGGAGGAGTCTTCACCTAATAAGGACATATTTTTAAAGAAGGACCAGGGAAAGGAATAGCATGTGATCCATCCATCCCCAGAAAAACTCCGAGCTACCAAGATATCACTGAACTACTTAAGCAGTACTTTATACCCAATCTGCCAATACAGATATATCTATTAAGATGCTGTCCAGCACTATGGTGACTTCTCCAGAAATAACCCACTTCTAACACTGCTCTCATACCTACAAAATCCATAGTCGGTCTTCCTCTAAAGCAATACTCCCCTCAGCTTTCTAGAAAGCCAATTATACCAAGGTGTGGCCTGATCCTCTCACTATCTACTTCAACATCAATCACCTACCTTCACAAAAGTCAACACCAAAGGCAATCAGGAACTGCCGATTGAAAACAAAGGGTGCACTACATCTTTAATCCCATCAAGTGATTTGGGCCAGTTAGCCAAGCATATCCTGCTGCACTGAGAAAAGAATAATTTCATCCTCTAAACCACCGCAGCAGACAAGAGTGTGGTCTCACTCAGAGAATGCTCCGCCAAGGTGAGGCCAGCACACTTCTTGGCAGGGCTTATGTTCTCATGTCTTCTAAGAGCACTAGGAATATTTCCTCTTACAGCCTTGGTTTGTAGACTACTTGTCCTGTCCTTGTTGGACAGCAAGATGAATTGGTTCCATCCTCTTTGATATGAGCCTCTGCACCTCCACAGAAGAGTTCCTGTATAGCATACCTCATCATCTCATGGTATGCTTTCTCCCCTTTCTTTATAGTTCCAATTTAGAAAGGAGGTTATTGACCCCTTCCCCCTTGCAAGGGAACCTTTTCCTCCTGTCTAGTAAAATAAGAGGCATGACCCATCCTCTCTAACAGCTGGTAGGCCACTGAAAAAACAAATGCAGGTTTCAAGAGGGTCAGCCAAGTTCAGCATCCGTCCCCGTTTTGCTTCATTGACATATTCTCTCACACACATTTTTGTACCTCCTAGACTCCTGGAAGCTTCAGACACAGCTTATGCAATAGCACCCCATCCTCCTCTGTTTTATGCCCTAATTGCACAAGGCCATTTATCAGGCAAAGTAGTAGCGTTGAGCTTACCACCGCCACGCCTCCCCCAGCTTCCATCTGTATTTTTCGTATCAACTGCCGCCGTGTGGTATTAATAGAAAGGACTGTCACACATTTAAGGGCTTTATTCATCTGTCAGTTTTACAAATGATGATCGGTTTACCAGGAACGACTGTCCTCACTTACCATAATTTGTTTTCCTAGTAAGTTACCAACTGGGCCTAGACC
This sequence comes from Apaloderma vittatum, assembly GCF_000703405.1. Lineage (NCBI taxonomy): Eukaryota > Metazoa > Chordata > Aves > Trogoniformes > Trogonidae > Apaloderma > Apaloderma vittatum. The sequence goes on along the minus strand of NW_009700097.1, from coordinate 76,932 downwards.
AGCAAAATTATCAAAGCTAATAATCAATAGGATTGAAACAAGCCTGTCAGCAAACCAAAACTCTGGACCTGCTTCGTGTCAGCTGTGCCCACAGACCTCTTCTGTTGTAGGCAAGAAATATCCAGGGCGGGAGCCCGCTGCTGCCTGGTACAGCCAAGCTGCATCTCTCTGCTACAGCAGCCGAGACTTAATGCTTTTAGATCCGCGGGTCACAGGTTCAGCTCCCTGCTGCCGATGACTCACGCAGGAGCGGCGAACTAAAACTAGCAACACCAGCTTTTTTTTTTTTTCCCCATATTTTTTTTTCTCTAGGAGAGAATTGAAGAAGAGCATTGATCTCAATGAAATATTTTGAGGGCAGAAAAATTCCACCACGTAAAGAGTGCGTGACTTCTCTTTCGTTTATTTTATATTTTTGTTCCAGTTGTCATTCTGAATTCAAACTCTTTGGAAAGCAGGCATAATAGTCTTAATGATCCCATTGAGCAGTTTAAATTCAAATTGTGGAGCACTCGCAATACCATGCTGGCAGCACTTTCCATAAATTACTCTCAAATTCAATACGTTGCTTGACAAAAACAAGAATAAAGGGCTTTTTACTTTAAAAAGAAGAAAACTTGTATCATAAAAAAATCTTTAAATTATAGTTTCTCTTTTCTGGTCCAATTTAAATTGTTACATGGTTGCTAAATTAGTGCTGTAATCTCTGCTTACAAATTGCAGAATTATTTTTAAAAATAGATGTAATTTTACTGCAGGGATCAACCTTACACTTTAAACCAGATATGCTGGAGGTAGATGCTCTTGCACAGCTTTCAACCAACCACGCTCACGTGCGCTTACAGGGTGAAGTTTACAATACCATTTGCACTGAAGCCCAGAGCAGTTTTACCTGAGATTTCAATGAACACAAATTGAGTTAACACGGACAGAATGATTAACAAATTTAAGCTTTCCCAGAATGCTTCGTGGCACCAGCAGCTCTAGTTGAACCATTTACTAAAACATCAGCATTTCTCTTGTCTTCTGAACTATCTCCTCCTACTGAATTACAGCTCCTGATAGGCCAGGGAGTTAGAACCTAGTAAGAGAGAGAAGCTTTGAAGAGATCTCATTTTTTTTTGCTCACAAAATGAATAATCCGGTAAGAAAGCGAAGCACTGTGATCTTGAGTTTAAAGCTGGGGAATGGCAACGATCAGGGCATGACCTCCACACAATGCTTTTCCCTTCAGGCATTTCCACAGCTTTAGTACTATGCAAAGAAGAGCCTCACCACGAAAGACCCTCGCATGTGATGTTTGGGGTAGGGTTTAAAGTCACATCTTCAACACCTTGCAGCAAGCAGCAGAAACAGGGCCTCATTCCCTGGGTTTCCATAAGGCACTGGACAGCAAACCCATCATATTCCCCCACTCCAGCTAGACAGAAATGAGTTTCCTTTCCTGTCCTTTGATTGCTCACAATTTCTAACCCTCCACTTCTCTGAAGTCCTTCACCTGACCCTGGATATTTCTGCTTTGCTTTGTTAGTTATTTCTGTTTTCTCATCCCCTTCCCCACCACATCATCGCCCTTCCCTCAGGGTCCAGCTGCAGGTCACATTGACTTGGACGCGACAGAAGAAACCCTCAGAGGCCAGAAACATCTGAAGATCTTGCTGCTTTCTGCACTAATCGCAGGTCCTCAGCACCTCTCAGCCTCGGAGAGTTTATCTCCAACTGCCAACTGCTGGACTGCCAGGAAAGCGGATAAAGAATGGAGGAAAATTTCCATGTCCCAGAGAAAGTCATCAGGACATCAAAGAACATCCCATTCACAAAACAGCAGCATCACTCTTGCCAGACCGGTGTGCCTGGTTAACCTTGTGTTCAGTCCTTATGATAATACAGTATCTGGAAAGCAGACAGCTGGCACTGCTCTAACATCTTGCTCTTCAATCTTTTATAACAACACTTCCACTGATATTACTCTTAACCTTTTCTCTGCACCAAGTCCAGCGCTAAAAATCTCTTCAGTTACTTAGAGAAAGCAGACCAAATGTTTTTTGTCAGTAATTTACTCTGTAAGGGAGGAGAAAAGAATACCGATCACATACTGTAGATACAGCACTCATCACGTGTACAGCAGTACACTGGTTACACTGGAAATCCTGTCATGATATTTCAGATGTTACTTGACTGTCGTAATGACTAGGAGACATCTGTCTTCTATTAACACTTTATTTTTTACAGCTGCTTTTAGTTCAGCAGAAGTGTCTTAATGGAGAAGACTGGTACTCTTTTAGAAATAACATCAATAATGAAAGAATCCTTGGATGTAGCACAAAACCAGAAAACACATTGGCAACAGAACTCACTGCCTTCACAACATGTAACAGGAAATGATAGTGTCTGGCTTTTGGATGGGGGGATTTTTGTGTGAAAGAAATTAACACTGGTACTCAAATTCTGATTAGGAAAAACATGTTGATTTTTTTTTTTTTAAACAGGTGATTGAACTCCTTAGATGTTAATTCAGACTTCTGGGGAATTTAATCTTAACTGGGTCACTGATAAATAAAACCAGAAACAAAAACAAAAACCCCAACCCTTCCGCAGGCTATTTAGGCGTGGTATTGACTAACCAGTAATTAAATTCAGCTCTTCGCAATAATCTTAATTACGGCTTCACTCCACCACAACTAAGAAGAGTCACATAATAAACTGAGAAGATTAGCCAATTCTAACTGTTGAAAAACTTGTATTTTTATATTTGCACATAGTTTTCAGGCACATAAGGCCACAAGTCACACAAGGGAATTATTAAAAAAATAATCAAAGAAATAATGAATTTATATATCACAACCAGGCAAATATTAGTTCATTTTCTTTATAGAAATGAAGCAGCTTGGCCTACTGGCTTGCATAATAGGTCAAGACTTTTGGACTTGGGGAAACGAGGATGTGTGCTAGAAATCAGTGTGTATTAGGTATACCAGTAAACAAGCCTCACTGAATTACTGAGGTTTATACCAGCTAAAAATCCCGTTTTCTCAGCTGGTCACAGCCATGGATTAGCTGTTCAATCTTGGGACAGTCACACAGGCTTCACCTTTCACAGGAATTCAGGTCCTCACGAATTTAGGTCTAGGTTCTTTAGTTTCATTGATTTCCTACAGAACTAGGGCTCCAACTGTTGAAGTTATTTTCTGATAATGGGATTTGGGGAAGCTCCAAAAGAGTCAGAGGCCACCATTCGCCAAAATCCTCTAGCACACACTAGATTTTAAGCAGGTCATTAACTCTCATTGACTTCAGTATGACCACATCACACATCTAAAGGCAAAAGCATTCAGGTTGTGCCTCAGCAATTTGAGGGCCTCCAATGCATTTGTGAGAACAACCTGCAAGTGTAGCTCAGGCCCGCACTGTACATAAGCACTCAGCATCCTACCAAAGCCAACGCAGGCCTCGTTTCACTGAAAAAATCAATGAGACGTACTCAGGACACAAAGTCCTGAGGCTTAAAGCCAATGGCATGACAGGTGCCTGGATCACAGCATGCTGGGGTTGGAGGGGACCCTCTGGCAATCATCCAGTCCAACCCCCCCTGCCAGGGCAGGTTCACCTAAAGCAGGTTGCACAGGGTGGTGTCCAGATGGGTTTTGAACACCTCCAGAGACAGAGGCTCCACTATCTCTCTGGGCAGCCTGTTCCAGCGCTCTGCCGCCCTCACAGGTGGAACTTTCTATGTTCAAGTTTGTGCCTGTTATCTCTTGTCCTGTCACTGGGCATCACTGAAAAAAGACTGGCCTCATCCTTCTGACACCCACCATTTAAGTATTTACACACATTGATGAGATCCGCCCTCAGTCGTCTCTTCTCTAGACTAAAAAGCCCCAAGACCTTCAGCCTTTCTTCATAAGGGAGATGTTCTAATCCCCTGATCATCTTTGTAGCCCTTTTCTGTACCCTCTCCAGCAGTTCCCTGTCCTTCTTGAACCGCAGAGCCCAGAACAGAGTAGATCTCCTGCAGATCTGTTTTTTTGGCACAGCAGAGTCCCAGACTTTCTGAAGGCTACAGAGACTTAGGCTCCCAACACTTGCTCCTCCCACATTTAAGAGTTTAATGTGTGCTTGTGTGAGTGGTTTTTTGTTTGTTGGGGTTTTTTTTTGCATTTTTTTCCCCCTTCTTTGCTTCATCAGATTGGCAGGTTCCTGCTTTCCATTTTCCACTCATGGTACCAGCTGTCCAGCTACACTTACATAGCCCCATCAGCTTTGCCATCCTTTCCCTCTGCATGTGCAGCAGCAAATGGATACAGACATGTTTTGGGTTAAGTCCATAACCAAGTTTTTGTGGATGGCATGGATAAACACTTAAGGGCCCCTTCTGGTTCTATAAAAGAAAGCTATTAAACGTTTACTCTTTCCTCTGTACTCAGAGCTGCAAAGCTGTATCACAAAATGTACAAACGCAGATGCAACTAGGCAATTATTGTTCCTTTATCCCTTAAATAGATAGAAGATAAATTTGAAAGAAAACAAGGAACAGAATCCTTCTCCCTTTCCTTTTTTATCCTTTTATCTCCTAATGTATGAAGTTTACTGAATCCTTGCCAACAACTCACTCAGGCTAATGAAGTGTATAAGTAATGGAATTAAATAATCTTAAACCATTACTACAGTGGCTAATGCAGATGTTTTCCCAAACTAAAGCAGATGAGTGGTGAAGAATGCATGCTTGATTTAAAAAAAGAGGAAAAGAAAGTATGAATCTGCAAGCAGCTGAAGTCAATTCCAGCCTGAAGTCAATGAAATGTTTGATTTTGGTTACATAAAGTTGCTTCTGTCACATTATGAATGCACCTTCCTAAAGGCTGCAGTGCTTTGCACATGGTCAAACTCACCATGGAATTGATCTTAAATGTTTCATGATGCAATCATTTTAGTGCAAACAAAAATGGAAATGGTTTAAAAGGTACAGGTTCCATCAAAAGATCATTTAGTCTTTAAAAGCAAGTTTTTAACAAGGATCATATATCACTGACACAGTAAATAAGACAGTATTCTCCCTTTTTATATTCAACATTTCAGGAATAATCCTACTACAAAGGCTCTGCAAAACCAGAAGGAATAACAGGATATTGGTGACCTTTTCAGAAGCATGTATTATTGGTTTAATTATTATTGAAATGCCAGAAATGTCAAGTAAAGCATCAATTTTTACTTTCAGAAGCACAAATCCAATTCTGAAAGGGTCTCAGGCCCAGTTTACGAAAAAAAGCTCTGGATTGGAGGTTTAGAGGAAGACCCATCAAGACTTTCAAGAATGTTTTGATGCTGTTCTTATTCTAAATTATAAGTATTATCCCTATATACTGTATGCTAAGGTCACAGCAAGGTAAGGCCTCAGGCCCATTGTGTGGCATTTCCTTAATTTACAACTCTGCAACAGGTTCTGACTAGCTCTTATGGAAGCCTCTTAAAAGGTGCAGCTTCTCAAAGCAACTGTTGCTTGCTTTAAGAAGAAGTTGTGGGAGGCACAAAATGAAATTTTAGGGTAAGGTAAGCATCAAGATATCCAGTCCAAAGACCCTTAGTTCAAGGTAATGCTAGAAGTTTCAGTACTATCTTGCATCCCACCTCCTTAATCTTAGTTGTCATCACAGTCTGTAAGCATTTGGTATCACGTTTCTCATCACAGAAAAAGCTTCTAAAAACAACACTACCACTTAAAAATCACTGCACAGTCTGCTCCTAAGAAAGAGCCACCTCTTCCCTTGTCTTTGGCCGCCTCATTTCAGAGGGAGGTTAGACCAAGAAACAAAATCCATCCAGGAAGCTAAAAAACCAGAGTTCTTCTGAAAACCATGGAAAAACTGACACCCATGGTACTACCACAGGACTCTCAGGTTTTAACTGTAAAGCAGTTGCACAGCAATGAAAAAAATCAGCATTTCCAATGTCTGTGCATTAAAACCAGGGTGGGTACTTACAATATAGCAGGGTTCACAGTAGGCTTTTTTCTCCACCGCGTAGAAGGGCTGTCCCCTCAGCTTGTTGTTGCACTTCATGCAGGTGAAGCACTCCACGTGGAAGACCTGGTCCATGGCCGTGCAGCCGGTGCCTTCCCCAACAACATTCTCCCCACAGCGGGCACAGCGGCCTGTCACCAAAGGGAGAGGACATAGTCACAACAAGCTCCTGGTCTCAACTGCAGAGAAGGTCCTCTCACACCTGTGTCGTGTAGTGGGCAAGGGGGACATGGCAGCTCAGCTCACAGAAGAGTAACTTGTGCTGCTCCTGTCAAAGATCCGCTGCTACTGGAAGGCATTCTGGTGATAGAAAATCTAGAGAGGCTTGAAACTGACTCCCAAGACTGCACTGGTATCAGATCTGTTGCTTCTGCTGGCCAGTGACCATAATAAAGAGTCTAAGCCCCAGATGCAAACCATTCAGCTATCAGCCAATCCAGCTATACAGTCACCCTCAGCTCCTCAGTTAGATGGGATAAACCTGGGCCTAAAGACTTGTCCCCACATGAAAGGAGTTTGTGGTAGGATGCCTCATAAAGCTGCCTAGTGGCAGCGCAATTGTTACCATTTTAAAAAGTAGTTTTTGCTTGTACAGCTTAAACCAATTCCCTAAATGGAGCCAATTACTTTTTTTTTTCTGTTTGAAGGTTAATATGGATTAAGATATTGTATCTATTTAAAGCACAGAAACTATTATTCAAGAAACTGATGTGTGGATACTTTATTCTTACCGTCCTCCAAGAAAGGTGTATCAGAAGGTGGTAATAAGGAGTCTAAGCAAAGACAAGCCCTAAGAGCTCTGTTTCTGAAAATTTTTCCTAGTGCCACACACAGGTCTATAACACATAGAAAACCTGCACATGCACACATGTACAAAAGGCTTGCTGCCTTGTATTTATTATTGAAAATGTTGTGTGGCAGACAGATTTAAAGCGAAGACAAGATTCCAGAGAAAGGGGTTTTTCTAGAACACGGGAATGACATTTTCCTAGGAAAGATTGTGGTGGAGGGTGGGTAGAAGGCACACCTTTGCAATTGTCCTCTGTCACTCCCTTGAGTTCTAGAAGACAGAGAGAGCCCATGCAGGTCTGATGTCCTTACCCAGCAATCAGTGTTGAAAATAACTCATGCACAAAGTCATGGGAGGTATTTAATGCAATCCCACCACCCTACACAGGAAAGCTCCACCTAAGGCAAGAGAGCAACTATAGTCTGGGACTTTGTCACACTCAAAACAGTGTTCTCCAGTTTGGGAATTGTGATGTTTCCAGTCTTGGGACCTTGTACTCCTCCATCAGGGCTCTGTGGGTGGAGTGGTGTGGTCACTGAGGGTGGGAAGGAGGGGAAGGGAAGCCAGGGATGAGGTGTAAGCAGGAAGGCAGAATGAGTTCAAGATAGAATTGCTCATAAAGGTGTATTCAAATAATATAACCTTGATAGTAATTAAATAATCCAGCAACAATACCATGTTCTCTTATATCATGACCTTTGCTTATTGACCTCTTCAAACAAATACTGCACAACTTCCTAAAAGAACATGGACATGTCTCATCACCCCAACGGCAGGGATGCTGTCCTTGTGCAGTTCCCCATCAATGTCCCTGCAACCACTCCTTCTTCCTTGTCCTTCCCAGACTCCAATAAGCTACATCCAGAGAACAAAGCATGTAAGCTACTTTTGGATCCCTCAGGATGTAGCAGGATGATATATATACACATTTGAGATATATTGGGAAAGCTTGGAAAAGAACCTAGATCATTCTGATTTGCTGCAATGGTATAACCGTAGTTGGCATGAAACAGGACAGACAGTTCCCGACTCAAACAGCTCCCAGTCCAAGCAGTGGGGAGAGAGAAGTCACCAGATAAATCCAGACAAGCCTGGAAACTCCCCAAAAAGGAATTAATAATGTTGTTTATAAACCTAACTTTCTTTAGCATTTGTTATTAGCATTTTGATTGACAGTGTTGTGCTTTAATCACTCCACTGTAATACTTCTCGTGAGAACTCCTTTTTTATAAGCAGAGAAGGAATGCAGGATTCCCAGCATGGTGGTGAGGCTACAGAGCATTGGGGAAGAATGGAAAAAACCATGAGGACCATGAGGAAGAAAAAAAACCATCCCACTGGAGAGAACCACAGGAGAAGTACTGCTCCAGGAACGTGGTAGAAGAAACCTCCTGTACACAGCACAGGAGCTGCACGTACACCAGGAGAGCACTGCGTGGTCCTGAGCGCGGACAAGACTGAGCGTGCTCCCGGGCCTTCTCCAAACTGCTTGTGTAGCTGGGCTGTAATGTGAAGAGATGTCTGGGGAGCAGTTAATATCTCTCTATATAAAACATGAAATTGAAAGCCATTAGTGTATTACTTTACACAGTGTTTTTCCAGGGGGAATATTCCGCTGAAGAATTTATTTTCCCTGGTGTGCCATTCTGTGATCATCCGGTATTATTTTTATGAGGCATTTGGACACGGAATAATGTAGTGTCTATGCAAACACTTCTCAGCTTTCTTTGTTAACATCTGAGTAGAACATGTGGGAATCTTTTATTCCCCTCCTCCTCTTCTCATATTCATAATTTAGCCAGCTCTTGCACACTTCAACATTTATCTTCCTCTTTGACCAAGGCATCTCTCCATTTACCGGAGAAGCTGTCTATGCAGAGATCATACTTTGAGCTGTACTCCTTGTGTCAGGACACCTGGGTCTGTTTCCTAACTCAAATATACACTCTTGTAATCTCTGGCAAATCACTTGGTGCCTTTGCACCTCCGTCCTCTCTTAGGCAAAGGGCATAAAGACATCTTCTCTGTCTCCCAAAGGTGCCCTGAGGCTATGTTCCTGCATGACTCTGAGGCATTCCCCAACTAAGCTGCTGGTGGCCAGGTACAAACTGAAGAGCAGCACAACAGAAGTCTTGGCCAACTTCTTCCCTTAAAGTTGGTATTTCCTTAGGCTTTCCTTCCTCTTTCTGGGTTTTTCCACAGAAGATTCCCATTCAGGCAGTGACAGACTTAACCTGTCTACATTTTTGAGAAGCACAGCTTCTGCTATTATGCACACAGACAGAACTGCCCCTATAAACTCTTGCACAGGAAAGCTTAAAGAAAGCTTCCTTTTTCATAAGTTTATATGCAAATTGTAACACTGTGGCCTGGAGCAAACCATGTTTTTCATGAGATGTGGCCACTCCAGTCAGAATCAAAACACAAGCTCTGTGCCTAGTAACACCCCAACTGACTCACTCGCCCGAAGGGTAAAAGCAAGTATGCCAAAACATTCAAATTTGGGAGCTAACAGTTAGGTGGTTGGATCCACATAAAGGCATGTGGGCAAATACACAACTGATCTGGCTTGCAGTGACATGGCCATTAGGGACTGCACCTTCTGCAGACCTTGGTGCAATCTGGGAACCCACAAGACTTCTGTAAAAGCTGGTCACTTCTCCCAGCTCCTGTGTCTTGCTCAAATTTGCTTGAAAATGGCTATTAGTTTCAAGTGGTGTTGGTGAGGGAGGAACTGACAAGCAGACAGGCACATGCACACAGGCAGTGAGATTGCACAAGCCTCATTTCCTTAGAAAACCAGAAAAACCCCACTAAAAACAATGTATCTATCATTATGTCTGATAAAAACAAAACAAAGGTCTGTTTTTCCTGTGTGCCAATTACCAACGGCGAAGGTATTTGTGGTTGGACTCACCACAATTAAGTGCCCACACATGTTCCCCATTTTAATATTTTCACACTGGTTGAAATAACCCAGTCCGTTGTGTGCAGAATACCCATGAGTGAATACAGAACAAGTTGCACTGCTTATTGGGAAAGAAGTAGCAAAGGCAAAGCTTGCAATACTCAAGAACAAACAGATTGCACAAAAAAGATTACACAAATAATCTAAGAGAAAAATAGCAGGCAGCGTATTACAGTAGAAACACAGAACAACGTGACCCATTTGCTTCCCACAGAGACAAACAGCACTTAAAAGGCAGCTTAAAGACAAAGGACAAAATTAGTACTAAACTGCATGAAGATGAAACTATGTCATTTCAACATTCTCCTTGTGCCCCTTCAGCCCTTTTTAGGTCCCCTTTCAAGATCATTTCTGCAAAACTAGAAGGTGATATGCTGGCAGCAAGCCTGGGAGACTGGAGTCCTCTATTTTTGCATGAAAGAGCTTCATAACCTTGCATGCGACCTTCCTTCAGCCTAGCCTGGCTGCCAGATGTTTGTCTTATCTTGGGGGGACATACAGAAGTGCCCACAGAGGCTTCCCTGCTGAAACTGCTCGAAATGCCATCATTACTCAGTAGATCACAGAGAAACACTTCAGCAGCTGAAAGGAAACATCAGCTACTAAACTTTATTCTGAAATGTCCTCATTTACTGGGTTTTGTTGTATAAAGAATTTGAAATATCGCAAATCTGAAGGAAGAGGGGGAAGGGAGGAGAGGAGCTCCTATAGCACATGATGCCACGTTCTAACTTCTTGTTATTTTATTACTATTATTACATGGTTTTTGCTTATACCATCACAGATCCTGGCTGCTCAGATTGTGGAACAGCCCCTTTGTCCCGTGTATTGGACAAAGATAGAATTCAAAGAAGGGCCCAACTGCAGGACCTCACAATCAGTAAAAACTGGGTATAGATAAGAAATACAAAAAACAAGAAGACAAAACTGATCAGGAAAACTGGTCTCAGTACTCTGTTTTACTGTTGACAAGGAGTTTGTAGACAGCCCAGCAAAAGAAAAGGTTAAGGCAGAATTTGAAAGAGGATCTGGAGGGAGTTTGAGGGAAGTTTAACGGGATGCTTCTGAAGAGAGGACAAAGCACAAAATGGAATGTAAGCGCTTGAAGATTGATTATAGACACCTGCAGATGGAAAGGATGAGCTGATATGTGACTGGAGAATACTAGAGGGAAGAAAAGGTGGGAATAGGTCATTACAGGTCGTGCAAGTAAAGACAAAAAGCTTCTGTTCAATATGATGCTTCTGTTCAATATGATGCAGAAATTAAACCAGAGGAGAAATAAAGAGGCAGAAGTGACCTGGCCTGTTACAAGCTAGAGAGTGACTTCTGCAGCCACAGTCTAGTTGAGCATGAACAGGGAGAAACCACATTTTTAGAAAAGAATGTTGCAGAGATTCAAGGTCACTGGAGCTTGGACATAGGTTTTATCTGTGAGCACGAATAGAAAAGGCCATAATCTGAGCTGTTACTCAGCAAGATTCTTAAAATTTGGCCAGCGTCTGGGCGTGACCTGGAGATGAGGAATTAGATACAGGGTGTCCAATCTTATCTTGGACATGAGCCACTTTTAAACGTCAGATTAAGAATGAGCCAATCAGACAAACATCCACCACTGAAAATGGATGATGAATAGGTACATGCTCTACTAATGCTTATGGCATAATATTCGGATAGCAATCACACCAAAGCCAAATACAGGGGTAATGTAACTCCATCCAGCTAGCTTGAGATGCTCCTGTTTGTACATCCAAGGGCTGCATTAGTCTTTTTTAGGCTACAGCACTTCTTGTCTGTCACACCTACATAGACACTAAGCTGCTGAGGGCACCAATTGTCTCTTGCTACGTGACATATGGTGCCTAACACAGACAATTCAGGCAGTAAGTAGAGATACCGAGAGTAAAGAAAGCAGAGAGAAAATGTGCAAACGTTCTCCCTACAAAAGGCTTAATTCATGAATTCAAAGCATGCATTCTGTGTAGAGAGGAGATAGGGGATAATTTTCTGATAAAAGCATCAAAGTAGGAAGGTTCTGCATTTGCTGAAATGTAGGGGAAAAACACATTGCTATCTCAAAAACTTCTGCTTGACGGAAAAAACCTGTTTCCCACCTAACAGTACTGTGGGAATATACCACAAGGTCATATCCTTAGTGCCTATCAATTACACAATGTCCCTTGATCAGCTAAGTTTATTCCCTATTTCTCACTGCAGCCCTGATACACTATGCAAGAGAGAATTAAAGAAATACAGCATACTGCCTTTACAAAAATGTACCAAGAACATTTTTAAAATATGTAAATATACTGAACAAAATATCTCACTAAAAGTTCCCCTGGCAGCCTCAAGACACCCAGTATTTCCGCTGCGTTATTTTTCTAATCATCTCTGTTTAGAGTTCGCCAGTGAATGCATTTTAGAGATTCATGACACATTCTGCTTTTGGACAGCTTTGAATCAGCTGGCAGTAAATGTGGAAAAATCATTATTCCTAATGAAGAAATATTGATGACAAAACAGCATTTCGAGGACAACGTTGACCATAAGTCAACAACGTAACAAGATTTTCCCCTCTCTGCCTCCTCTTTCCTAAGGACTTTTATCCGAGGGTTTTCAAGCATTTCCCAAGCACGTGGGATTCCGCAGGGCACCTATGTCATGCAGGCACAATTATTTAATTTTAAAAGGATACAGGAGTAGAAAGGATAACAGTGTAACAGCAGACCTTTACTGCCAGTACACCTAAATCATTAAGTCTCGGTGGTAGAGATCCCGCAACCCTTAAGCACCTAGGGGGTCTTAGGTTCCTTGATTTGTGCAAAGGCAACAAATTAGGCATCTCTGATCCACAAGAGAGGGTTTATTCTCTTCCCATGGAGCACTGGACGTATATGCCTGCCTGTGATGATTAGGTTAGGGTATGGCACGTTGATCCTATTTGTCCTGGAGTTATTCTAACACTTTGACACTCAGGGCACTGCAGTATTATGAAGGGAAGCCCAAAGATAGTTCACGCATGTTGTAGGAAACTATGGTATTTTTCTCATCTTATCCTTGCCTTTCTTACCTGCTCCCTTTTTGCTTTTGAACTCCCAGCTTCTCACTGAGTGGGAAGCCCTTGGCAATGGTTTATTCTGCCACGATCCAAGCTTGAAGTTCCGCCATTTGACAGTAGCAGGATGTATGCATCGGTTGTCTTACACAGCCTTTGGACATGAGACAGATCAATCTTAATTCCCTCTCCTTCAGCAGACGTCAGAAAACACAATCTTTCACAGTAAACAGAGCTTCATGCTGCAACGTGTGCCTGTAGCACTTCATAAATTAAATCCAAGGCCGTGACATAATTACTGTGTCCTGGTTATTCTGCTTCTACTGCGCTGCACTTGTACTCCAGATGTACAGGTCCCTGCAGTGACCTCCTTGTCACTTGTACCATGCTTGTCCAGCAGTAGCTGCACTCTCCTGTTGTTTGCATCCCTTTCCTCCAACCACAATACAACCTCATATTCTCACTTTGCTTGGCTGCAAACCTGACACATTCCCAGTATGCCGTGGAGGTCTCATTCCACTCCACACAGCAAATTCACTGCAACTGCGCAGGCTCACGCTGCTAACACTTTACTGTACCTTTTCAAATGCTTCTCCATGCTGCCTACCACAAGGTTACTAACCCAGCCAGTCACCAGACCTCGTGGTGAATCTTTCAAACACCCCGTGAAGGTAGAGAACTGTCTGGACACTCAACATGCAGTTGGGGAACTTGAAACACACACAGGTTGCTGAGGGTCACACAAGGAATTCGTGATGGAGCTAGGAACTAAACCCACATTCCAGTTTAGCCTCTTTAACCACAAGACCATCTCTGAAAAGGCGTGAAGGTGAGACAGGCTTGCAGCACAAAAACGCCTCCATTTCAGAGTGAGCTCCCAGCACCAGTCCTGCTGGAATCCTCTCCCTGGCAGGATGAAAGTGCTCCCCATGTGAGCCATGCTGTCACTATCCGCCAGCCTGGCTGAGCCATGTGGCAACAGAGCATGAAGTGTTTCACGCCCCTGTTACTGTCCTCTGTTTAATGAGAGAGGAAGAAAAGCCTGGCTGGTCCCTGTCCCTTACACATCTACATCACCCTCAAGTCCCGGGGACACAAGAGACAATATAACTTGTTTGTGATATAAAGCAGATTACAACATGGTAGAGGCACCTTCCTAAATTATTGCTACCACAATGCAACACTGCCGCAAAATAAAGGTTTGGAGAGGAGCACTCTTGATTCTCTCACAAAGTTACAAAAATTCAAGTTGAACAGGATTTTGAGAGGGCATGGAAACTATCTTACTGCCTTGAAGGTAGGATCAACTCTTTTTTCTTGACAGATACTTGTTTAACCTGTTTCACAGAACCTCCAGCAACAGGGCTGTCACCAACAACTTGGTCAAAAAATTTCAGTGAGCAACTAACCTTACCACTAGCAAGTCTTTCTTTCCATCCAACCAAAATGTCCTTGGCGGCAACCTTGGCTTGGTTTGGTCTACACCAGTTGGATGGGAAGCTTCTGAAGCGTGGATCTGCATGAATCCTAGAGCAAAGCTGCCCCTGCTCCCTCCCCAGGCAAGGCACCTGGCAATGTAGCCAACGTTGATCTGACCTGCACCCAACACATCGATGAGGTACCAGTCCCCAGCTTGGGTGATCTGCAGTGAGTGTCCCAGCCCAGTGGGGGTCAGTGATGCTCTACAACATTTAAGGTCCTAGAGATTTTTTTTTTTTTTGCAGCATGCTCTGCTTTTTGGGTTGTGTTGTTTTGTTTTGTTACATTGTGTCAACTTTTTGGCACATGTTTTACCATGTGCAAACCCCTTGAAATAGAGCCTCAGTAACATCTGGAGACAAAAGAAAGAGGATGAAAAAAAAAGAGGAGAGAGAAAATACTCTTCCCTTTGCTGATCGATCACAGAAATGCAAGTGAGAGAGTAAAGTGTACTGTATTTACTTTATAACTGCCTCCTTTAACGCCGATGAAAGCTGCCAGATGACAGAGACTACAGCTGTACATTCAGCGAGGAGCCCCAGCTCGGGCAACAGAGGAGCGAGGTGTTTGCACAGCTTTGCCAGGCGCTCTCAGCCACGGCCGGGACCTTGTTGTCTCTGGAAGCAACTGAAATTCCTGCCTCAATTCCTGTCTCTCCCGCTGCCCGACCCCGCACACAGGGTGCCACGTCCCTTGCTGCTTCCCGGGCACCCCTCGCTACCTGCTTCTTTTCACCACTGCTCCCACCCTGGGCTTAACGCCAAGCATAGATACGGTAAAGAGAATTATTTCCAAGTGGCAAGTATAGAATTGGATGGGAAGATGTAACATTTCACAATTTTATTTATTTTTTTTAAAAGGAAAAAGATTTTAATGTTTGGGGGTGAGACTTTCAAAGCACTGATTTGCACCAAAGACCCCAGCTGACAAATGCTTAACTAAATACAGAATGCAGTAATTTCATATAAAAAAAAAAACAAAACCCTCCTACTTCCACAGAAGTCCCCCACCTTCCTGTAGACATTGCTCCTCTCCTTCAGGGGAAACTGTTCACATATATGAAGTTAAAACAGCAAGAGACATAAAAAACTGCCTCTCATTTCTCTCATTTTTTTTTTCCAAAATAAATGTGGGGAAAAATTTGTAAGCACTGTGAGTAAGTAGGGCTTTCCCATGCTTTCAAAAGCTGAGAAAGCTCTTCTCTGATTTTACCTACATAGGAAAATAAGAGTTTTTAGAACAGATTACTCTTCTCCTTGGAACACATCACTAATGTCAAAATCTTATTTTTTAGTGAGACCTTATAATTACCTGGCACCCAGGTGTGCTGATTTTGGCTGGGGTAGAATTAATCTTTTTCACAGTAGCTAGTATGGGACTATGTTTTGGATTTATGCTGGAAACAGTGCTGATAATTCAGGGATGTTTTAGTTACTGCTGAGCCGTGCTCATACCAAGTCAAGGCCATTTCTGCTCCTCACCCCACCAGCGAGTAGGCTGGGGGTGCACATGAACCTGGGAGGGGACCCAGCTGGGACAGCTGACCCAACTGACCAAAGGGATGTTCCAGACCATATGGCATCACGCTCAGCATAAAAAGCCAGGGGAAGGAGAGGGAAGGGGAAATGTTCAGAGTGACGGCATTTGTCTTCCCAAGTAACCATTACATATGATGGAACCCTATTTTCTTGGGGACAGCTGAACACCTGCCTGCCCACGGGAAATGGTGAATGAATCCCTTTTTTTGCTTTGCTTGTACGCGAGGCTTCTGTGCTACTCATTAAACTGTCTTTATCTCAGCCCACAAGTTTTCTCACTTTTGCTCTTGTGAATGTCTCCCCCATCCCAAAGTGGGGGAAGTGAGGGGAGGGGCTTAGTTATCATCTAGGGTTAAACCATGACACCAGGGAACAACCTCAGCAGGTCTTCACTAAAACCCTGATGAGGGATAAAGATGAGAGTATCAGCTGAGTCCTAGCGGGGCAAGCAGGAAAATTCTCACTGGGCAGCCTATCCCACAGTTGATACTGGGGGTTTTGCCCCTCATGGGAAGGACCTTAGTGAGGGAAACTGCTGCTGGCAGAGCTATGGATCAGACAAATTTTGGCAATTCTGGTGTTCTCAACAGCAGCAACCACTAAGTAAGGTCCCTTTGCACTTACACTTGCAAAGTGACATCACACAGTAAATGCTGGACAGTGGAAGGACAGCACATAAGGTGAGCAACCATACTTGTCTGAACCTCCTGCAGGGAAAAAAAGGGCAGGATAGAGAAATCATTCTTCCTCCCATCCTCATCAGGGGCAATGGGCAAGGGGGAATTTCCCGGGCAATTCCCTAACCTGCCGGGCTCACTCTGTAACGCTGTGCGAGATTTCAGGATTCCTCTTTTGGAAAGTCACAAAAACTACCTTACAATTACAGGGAGGGCCAGTGGGAGAAGCCAGCAGCTACATGGGGGCAGCCTCTCCCCAGCCTGTCTGGGCCCCCTCGCAGGTGTCTCTCTGAGAGTGCTGTCCCAGCCTGCTCACCCACTGACTCAGGAGATTAGTCTTGCTGGTAGAGCAGTGGAGGGTGTCTTCAGGGGCTGCTGCACCTGACGCTGTACGTAAGCGGTGGCTGCGAAACAGAGCCGAGATGGAGGCCAGACAAGCTGGTCTCTGCTTCAGATGCTCAGTGTTCGTTATGCAACAGTTGGTGCATCTTCTCCCACGCATTCCTCCAGGTGGGGAGCACCAGTGGCCGGCTGCCCAGAGGCTCATGCTGCCGTTCGGTGCAAGCATGCCTTAAATGCAGATCAAATTCTCTCCCTCTTGCTTTCTTAAGAGTTGAACCGAGGGTGCAGTTAGAAGGGATCAGCTAAGACTCACGCTGGTATAGACAGCAACCCTTATGTCTAGGTCAAAAAATTAGCGGTCTTTTATCACCTCCCCAAAGGACTACCGTTAGGTTTGCTGCTTTCAGTGTGAAAGTGGTCCCAAGGAGCCCAAGTGATGGGTCAAGCCCCTACGGTATTCAGTGATGAACAGAGACAGAGCAAGCAATGTCCCCATCCCCAAAGACTTTCACCTCCAACTGCTTCTGTGTTGCACAAGGTCACTTCAAACCACTCCTGCTCCCCAGCCCAGCCAACCCATTTCATAAGCCCAGGACAGGCGCCATCAATATGCTCACCAGACTCAAGCCCAGCCAAAAATCACACCCGCTGCTGGGCATGAATGACTTGATTCACTCATCCATAGCCTGGCTGAGCTCCAGTCGGTATTCGGCAGCTTGTCTCTGCCTCACTGCATCACTGGAGGGGTGGTGGCATGAAGTGATTTTTACCAAAGGTTCTGTTCAGCGAAGAAGGTGAAAACCATGAGCAACGGTGAAGTTTTGAGTCAGAGATGCTTCCCGTGCCAATGGCTCTGGCCTACCAACCTGGCACACCTCCTGCATGCCTGCCTGGGGAAAAATGTCTGACAAAAACAAGAAACAGGGAGGGAACCTGTCTTCCCCCTGCCAAAAGTGAGAAAAAAAAGGTGGAGAAAGGCTGGATTCCATAAAAAGTAGAGTCCTGAACAAACGGCAGCTCTCCTATTCCCAACAGTTTTGAGGCCTGGGCTTTCTTAAAGGTGTCTGACTGTATGAGAAGATGTCCCACCAAATTTCAACCAGCACCTCATTTATTTAACATCTTTTGAAAGCTCTGCCTTTCACAATCCGGCACCAGCCCAAAGCTTCCTTGGTGTTTTGAAATATGCGCTGTCTGCGTGTCGACAGCAGCCCTGCCATAAATCACACCCATCAAGCGCTAGAAACCACCTCACCTGTACACCGACTGTCCACCATCTCCTGCACTGAATTCCATCATTCCAAGTTTCTAAGCAACTCGAATCCAACAACTCTGGGTTTTTTCTCATTAAAGCATCCTACTGTGGACAGAGGTTTCCTTCTTTGCCTCAAAATCTGGGACTTTTTCAACCAGGTGCAAGGGCCAGTATTTATTTACCCTCTTGGACAAGTAACAGGAGCTTTACAATCTGGGATGGAGAGGCACTCCCATTCTGATGGGGACGCACAACATTTGTTTCTACTCAGGATGACCACAAATGTCATAACCTTAAAATATGACAGTGGTATTGACAGAAAAAGTCCTTTTAAAATAACACTTGATGTTGGTGACACTGTATTAGTTATATAATTATGCAATAATTACAGCTCTGGTCATCCTTTGGGTCATGGGACCTGCTTTTACCAGCTGGGGTAGATGGAAAGTAATACTGATAACTCTCTAAATTATTTTCAGAATGACCTCTCCGTGGCACATACTGCATATCTGGAGTCCATGATGAAGCAGTACGGTATCAAGTATCTGTAGGTTGTTATTCTCACCTAATTTTCACATTTTTCATCAGAGCTTGACGGAAAAGGAGACAGAAGTTTTATTGCTTGGCTTCTATTGGAAGTGAATTAGTATAAAATATGAGATACATATTTATAAAAAATATTATTTTATTTAAAGAAAGTATGTGGAAAACCCATCTGCACAATCGCATGTGTCACTCTCACACATACTACAGTTTTTTATTTGTAATTAGCAAGGCTTAAAAAATAATAATAAGTTAAAAAAACCCAGCTCACACCATAAAGCCAAGCTCTTTAGTGGCCCTAAGAATGCTCTGAGGTGGTGGTTTATACTCTAGGGCCTGTTGACTAACAGCAGAAGACATGAGATACGTAGATTTTGATCCATATTTATCACGATACAAATTGTCCTGACATTTAACCTGAAGTCCTCCATTAGGAGGCTCTGACGTTGATGAGCATCTACAAAGGCGCGCTCAAAGCATTACTCATCGCATTTCAAAGATGGAAGGTTCTTTCTAAATTGGCTTCTGCACGAAGGGCATCAATCGCTGTCTTCTGAATTATTCACACAATTCTTGACCCAAGAATTTTACACTGATGGAAACTGAAACCCCAAAAGTTTCCCATCTCGTGACCGGGCTGAACCAATTGGAAACTACTGATCTGATAGCCAGAAGTCATGATGAGTCCTGCCAGTCCAATGCCCTTGAGCGGGCATTAGAAAAGGCTATCATCAGCGGGGATTGTAAGTGTTTGCCAAAAACTTGGTGTTGAAAAACGTCCTGGACATCCTGAACCAATGACGGCAACCTCCATATGAAAAATGTTGGCAAATCATTGTGCTCTGAAATTTCAGGCCACTCTTTACTGGTTTACTACATAGATGGGAGTTCACTGTGAAGACAGTAAGTATATTTAATCCTCATTAAGAACTTTGGTATGACAGTAGGGAAAACTGATGGACTTGTTTACAAGCTTTAACAGAATCACCTGAAATCCACTAGACATCCAAATTTAGAACTGAGGTGTGTGTAGAGATACTCATTTCAGTTTAACCCAAGCCTGATTTTAACTGATACAAACTTCTGTCAATGTAAAAAAGTTGCATCATTTTAGGTGCAAATGGAAAGCAAGTGATTTAAACCAGTGTTGGCTTTCTGGAATCGGTCATATAAATTCAAAAGTATCTGAAGGTGACTAATTCATACATGACAGGGAGGATTGCTACGTATTCACACTCCAGCATAGGAAATCATGTGGGAGATTTTCGTCCCAGTGAAAGGCTACAACTTACGAAAGTGAGCATACAAAACAGATAAATGCAGCAACATGAGACCCAATGCAAATGTTTGAGGCTTCAAACATTTTTGAAATATATTTCATTGTTTTGCACTGCTTTAAGCATCCCCTTTGCAGCCTCTGAACAGATGAGGACCTGTGAAATACCATGCATTATGCAGCTCCTGGGAAGCCTCCAGGCAAAGTTCTAGATCAGGTGACTCAGTAAGAATTGGAGTTAAGCTTCAGGTACATGTCCGAACATTAGAATACCTATAAAAAAGTCTAAATTCCAGTACTACTTCAGAAGAAAGTCAAAGCACTCTCTCCATAGCAAGAAAGAGAGAGACTAGCATTTTGGAAACTATGGACTAAAGACTTAAAAACTTCTTTTCCTGCAGGTGAGCCCTGTTTGAGATACAATGGGTCACCACGGCATATTCCTTGCTAAGAGGGACACAAAATCAGTAAAACACTTGCCCAGGGGAAACAATTGAATTTTTCATTTTATAGTGTTACTTTCCACTGTATATTGTTTTGTTCTCCCCTGTCCCCAGTGCACAAGCATGAAGCCACTGCACACACTGATCTGAGAGCTTGGGCTGTATTTAGTCTGCCAGATCTCCAGCCAGGCTGATGTCATTTTGAGCATCTTCTAGTCAACACACACCTATTGAGGTGTGACCCAGTGTGTGTCACAATTAGACCATGCTCCAAAACACTCTTGTGTAAAATGTTACTTTTTCTTCTGAACAGCTGCAATTCTTCTAGGCCAGAACAGCTCTTGTAACTGGATATTTGCTGGATGCACACCACTCCTACTTGCTGCCTAACAGCTGTTATTCATAGTCTCAGGACTTTGGTCATTTACAAGACACCCAAGGACACAGGTCAGTTGCCTTCTCTTCCCTCCTAAATGAAAGAAAGTTGTTCTGCAAAGGGCAATAGGCAGTGATAGTTCACTTTGTGTCAACACCTCGCAATTGTATAAAACACAAGGAAGCCAAGGCTAGCAGACCTGAAGCAGCTTAGTTGGGCTCCTCACCCAATGCCCTGCCATAATCAGAACAAAGAAAAAACAGAAAAAACACCAATATCCCAAGATTAATTTGCTTTCTGTAAAGCATTGTTTTTGTTTAAAAGATAGAGCCACGCTTAGACCAACAGGCCCTTACTCATGAACATGGCATGACCAGGGCCAGCTCCAGGCACAGATCTGCAACCACAGAACAGGAAAGTCCCTCTGCCTGAAGCTTAAGGGTGGCCTCTTTTCAGACGCCTGCCTCTGACCCTCCTGCAGATGCTCCTGAAGTTTCTAATGCCGGCACAGTTTTTTGTCTAAGCCCTCTAGGCCTGCAAGTATGTGTCCCTCCCCTGCGTGAGCAAACAGAGCAGTTTCCATTCCTCACTCAGGGTAGACACAGCAGTGCAGAAAGAGACTGAAAGAGTTTAAACGACAAGCTTTCACTAGGAGCCAGCCACATAGCTGAGACAGCCCTTCTGGCTCTCCTCAGCTGCCCTGCTGAAGGAGGGATGCCGCTGAGATGGCAATGCACCAGCTGCGCACATCTGTACTGCACATGCTCCACTTTCTTCACCTTTTGAATCATGCCTGTGAAAAAAACAGTGGAAATAATTCTGTCCATAAGCAATCTTCGTTTTTTACTCCCCTCTTATTCTTGTTGCCTTGCACAGAAATTAAGTACACACAGAATAAGAGGTTATGGTTATTTCAGCATCAGTAATGGCCAGATGGAATTACACAAGCATGGCACACTGAAGCCTGTGCTTTGCCATTTTATCTTCAGAAGAAACCAATGTTTTTAGACATATACGGATAAATGATGGAATATTAAAAAACATCCCCCTCAAATATCCACTCTTATTGTAGCCATACCCTCCCACGTCCTGTCCTACCTCCACACCTTACTCCCTCCTCTAAATACACATTGGATTTGCCAATGCTGGAGACAGTCACACTTCACAAGACGATGTAGGCATCGAAAGATGGATCAGTTGATGCGAGATGTGGAGATGCAGAATGGAAAAGAAAAGAATGCCATTAGAATCCAGTATCCTGCGCTGTATATATACGCGCACACACACATATATATGCACTTCAGGATCCTCACTAATTTCAGCCACGGGACAGAAATGAAAAGCAGCTGCTCAGCTCGTGGAGATGATGATGAGAACACATGACTTGAATTAGCTGGACGTTGGCAATGACGATCACTAGGACTTTCCTGCCCAGAAGAGCTGACTGCACATGACAGTCTTCTGCAGAGCGTAAATGACCCACACTAGCAACCCTTCCAAACGTCTCCCTCCAGGAAAGCTCAGCCAGGCACAATTCCTTAACTCACAAACAATTCTTTAGCTCATCTGATCACAAACAAACCTTGCATTGAAAAGAGGGGGACAGTCAGTATTGTCATGTCCCAGTCCTTCATCAGCAGAAGACAAAAGCCTGCTTTCTGCAGTTCTTTTGGAAGCCAGATGCCAAATTCACTTGCCTTTCAGGGCAAGAAGATAATGAGGAAATAGTGGCATTTTAAAAGCTGTTGTTTTTCAGAGCATAATTTTAAATGACAACAAAACCAACCAAAATCCTCACAAAAACATTCCCTCCTTCCAACCCACCTTCACATAAAATGCTGGACATCGTCTTCATGGTCTGCCCCTGGCAGCACAGACAGAGTCAGAACATGCACTTAGTAGCTAGTTATGAACCTCTCAGGATATTGTCTGGAACCAGATTTTGTTGAGGAAATTGTACATTAAAGTTGAACACTGCTGCTAACTGAATACAGCCTGATTCACAGCTTTAAACAAATAGCTTAGTGTGGCTGGGACAGTAATTTGGAAGGATCTGCGAGAGAAAATAATTCACAACCAAAGTCCAGCTGCCTGTCTTTAGCTGTGAACAGTGTCTTACGCCTCGGAAGATGGTTGTAGCCACACCTCTATTATCTTTACAAAGTTGTTTGTTATTGCCAAGGTGTTTTACTCAACCACTGTGCTTATGTGGAGATTAATTTCATCAACTGGTAAAACCCACACACCTACCCGTGCTGTCCTCTTTTTACCCTGCTGCTGCGAACATTGTTTTTCAGGGATTAAGCTCTCACTCTTAGCTCACGCTACCAGAGGTAACAATATCTACATCTCTGTGTATGCCTTGGCAGACCCACAAGAGAAACAAAACAAAAAGTAAATGCAAATGAGCAAGTTCATAAATGAAAGTTGGTGATGAGGTATCAGATGTGGTCTCCCATCTCCGGTTTGCACCCACAGTAATCCTATCGCTACTGAAGTTTTCCACTTCCCTCAGCGGCGTTGGCTCAGGCAGGGCCACAGGACAGGCACGGCGCTTTGCCACCCTCTTCTCATCAGCTGACAAAATCTGTGCTGGCACAGTCCAGGCAGGTGACATCTTAACAGCAAGTTTCGCAAGTCAAAACAGGTTTACTCTTGGCTGCTGGTAACATCCCAAAGGTCTGCCAGGACCGGCTTCTTGTGATCTGCCTGCCAGCTTGGGATGACAGTCTCCTGACTTTTGAGCTTCGTTTGCGACCTTTGGTTGTAGCCACGGACGTGAAATCTGTGCTCGCGTCCAAGATGATATGATGAATGGCAAGGTGCATTTGCAGACATGAAAATAGTGCAGCTCACTAAAAGCAGCAGGAAAGTTAGGCTACTTTTGATTCTTTTCATTCTTTTAATTCTCCCCTACCTCTTTGCACCACCGAGAAACACTCTGTATTGATTATGCTGACATTGACAGCAGAGTTGGAATTTTTTTTTTCTGCGCATTTCGGATGAGAAAGTGGGTTATGATTCATCTCATAGAATCTGAGTCAAAGTGATTCCTTAAAAAAAATAGAGGAAAGAAAAAACCAAACAGTTTTGATGCATTTCCATCAGAAGAGAACAGGCTGGAGGAGAACACTCAGCAAATGAGACATCCCTATTTAATTCTTTTTTTACCGCATTTCACTCTCAGATGAAATCTGGCCTTTCCCCTCAACTAAACTTCAAATGACAGTCAAAATACCCCCCAAAGTTACCAGCAAGAGACAAACCACCATATGAAAAAAGAGAGCATGATACAAACGCCATGAGAAGAAGAAATAAATGCCACATCGTACCTCCCCTCCCCATGGAATGGTGATTGCTAGACTGGAAAGTAATGTATTACTATGGTGAATTATCAATTTTCCCAATAGCCTTGAACCATTTAAATGCTGAAGTGTGATACCATTAGTGGGTACATTATATTAACAACAGTTAAAATTACCAAGTGTGATCCTGGGAGTGCTTTTTTTCCCCCTTCCTTATTTTCACAGCCATGTTATTAACCCTGGAAAATAGGGCTTGTGATCTAAATGCTGGGAAGAGCATTTAGACTAGTGATTTTTTCATCAGACAAGGTGCATGAGTCCATTTTGTTGACTTTCCCCGTAAAACAAAGAGCAAAGCCAGGGCAAGGCACGGGACATGAAGGAATTCTAGGCTCAATTCCCACTTTGCTGCTGGTTCTCTGCATGACTCTGAGTGAGTCATCTAAAGTCTGCCAGTCAGCCCCTCGTTTGTGAATTAAGGAGAATAATAATTTCCTGGTCCTTGCTATATTTTCATTTGGGGAGCTCTGAGGGATGCATACTGTTTCCTACTTTATGTTTAATTTGCACATAGTGTAGCGTGACCACAGTCTTCCTAGCAGGCCTTAGATGTTACTGCAGTACAAATAAGTCAAAATATAACACGGAAGCAACTGCAAATTTAGTGCAACCAGCTTCAAACAATAGGTGGGCTATTTTCATTTTGAAAAAAAACAAGATAAAAAAAAAAGGTTCATTTATGCCGGCTCATGTGCCTAACTAACTCAAAGAGAAATTAAAGTGTTTTCATGTTACTGGGACAAAGATGTGTCCAGGGCTGCACAGCTGGAAGTGTGGTTTCTAACTCCAGCTCCAAAACTGCCTGCCTGAATTTCTCTCCAAAATTTAGCCTTAGGTTATGATCCAAAAAAAAAAAAAAGAATGTCTGGAGGCTTAAAATGCTCCAGAGCTCTATCTGAAGTGAAAATTATTTCTATAAAACTAAATCCAGAAGAACATTCTCATTCTCTCATAGACATGCATACATACACTCTCTCTTAAAATACCTGTACATGAGAATATAGTGCTTAGGAAATCCTGGATGGAAACTCCTAGTTTCACTCTTCTCCATGAAACAGATCTAACAAGAGGAAAGGGAGAGTAAACCTTCTCCATCCCGCATGCCCCTGGACTAACAGTCTGCCTTCAGGTCCTGGCCCCCTCAAGGAGACTCCCAGCCAGTGGTCCTTGGGTGCTACAATTTATGGTTTTTAGTGAGGTGATGACGTACCCCTCTGAGACAAGCCAACTCATCTCATGTGGGGCAGGAAACAGCCATAACGTAGGTCACACTTTCACTTCTTAATGACCTGAGTTAGTTACGGACCAAGGACCTTCAGCCAAAGGCCGGATGGCTCATTGTCAATTCTTCAGCCATTTCAGTCCATAGAGATTTGACTCTGGGCATACAAGCTTATCATGAACAAGCTAGATTCTCTTTGAACTGCTTCTCAAATAAAGGCAGAAAGATTTACTGTGTAGGACTATTAATTTTTGGTGGTCTGGCTAGTAGGCTCATAATTGTCCAAAGTCTTTTCGGAAAAAGGCTGAGTTTTGCTATCCATTTGTACAGTTCCTAGCACACTAAGGGCTCTGTCATAATGTAAGAAATATCTACTATGCTCATGGATTAATTTTTTTTTTCCTCGTGGATACGTTAATTTTTTAAACATGCTGAAGAAACCTGTAGAATACAGCTGTACTTTAGAAAGACACACCCCTGACATTTCATTATAAGATCTCACTTCTCTTAGAAGACAGCAGGAAAGCTGCAGCTTTTGTTTACTGACTGTTGGGACAAACCTAATTCCATTCATGGCCTGAACCCCACCTTTCTTTCACAGCACAAAGGTCATCACAGAAATCCCTTTGCTAAAATGCTACCTTGGTAATTTGCACTTATTCTGCATTAAATGACTTCTGCATCCAATCAGTTCTGTTCAAAAGTGAAAATATATCTACGTTGATTGCCAGCAACTCAAGCTAAACCAGGGACTTAAAACCATCAAGGAAGTCACACAGCTTGTGACTTGTCCCAGCTGGTATTTTATTAATTAGAGTAACAGAGGGTAATTCTGGTTTTGATGCAAGATTTAGACCCCATCTGTGAAGCACTGCTAGTCTATGAAGAGACTGTGCTTCAGAAACACTCATGGTGCAAAGCCTCATCCACTCTAGCATGGGTAAGAAAGGGAAAAAGGGAATGTGACCCTCCTGCCTCCTGGCACATGTGGGTACAAGGTGCTCAGGGCTTACAGGAGCGCAACTGTCCCTCATTGCTGACTGCTAGAGGATCTGCTTGATCTTCATTAAAGAGATGTGCACTCAAGGCTTTATATGGCTAAGATCCATGGCACAAAAAGACCTAGGTGCTCAGTTTCACAAAACATTTTTTCCACAATTACTGCAGAGCAGGATGTGGGTCACATCAAGAGCAGGAAGAATAAGACTTATACATTGTCTTTCAAATGCTGAAGAGTAGCTTAAACCAGATCACAGACTCTCTGCACCTGTTTTATCTTGACTTTCTCATGGCTGGAGATAGGTGCAAGTAGACATGGTATATTTTGCTCTCCAGCCACTCACTGGTCTCCTCTTCTTCTCTTCCCACTTTAGAACTGTAGGCCAAAATTCACCCTGTAGGTTGCACTGAGACTACCCCTGCTAAATCTGCTCTCCAAACTCTACCTGTACTTGCTGTGCAAGGATGCCGGCAGTCACAGAACTCCCTCAGAGCAAGCTAGACGGGCGTTGCAAGCATTGACAGAAGTGAGACTGAAGAAACAGGCTCTGAAAGCCATTTACGAGGGTAATTCAAGCCCCTGGGGAGCAGAGGGAGGGTGACTCCCCTTGCGGCAGGCCACAAGAGGGCAGCTGGATGTTGATGGTGCCGCACCATGACCTCCCCGAGCGCACGCTGCTCCCAGCCTTTGAGGCTGTGCACAAACGCTGGAATATGGCTCGAACATAAAAAAATAATAGCTTGAACTACAACGGAGAAAAGGGTCCCCACTATATGTCTGTTCTTCCTGCTTTTGTGAGTGGTTACAAAACAGAAAATGACTGTCGGCTCATCAGTCATTGAAAATCTAACCTACTATTTTCTGTCCCAGATGTTGTTCAGATGAGGACAAATGCTACTTTGCACCAGAAATCTTGCCTTTAAATAAAAGGCATGACGACATATCACATTACATGATAAAAATACGATGGAATGATGCTCTCGTAATAATAATATGCATCTTTTAATGATAACCTTTTCAGAAGAGACCTAGGAATACAGGCAAGATATGACAACTTTCATTTTCTTTTTCTGGTGGTAATTCAGAAGAAACTAAGAATCTCTTTGAGGGTACAGAAGTGTCTGACGAAGACTGAAATGCCATGCAGAACATGTTCAGCTGAGAGACACTGTAACTGTTCAGCACACAGGGACATGTCAAAGGAAACAAAGACACCATGAACTGAAGGATGTTGTACCTGGACAACCCACTGTGACTCCTCACCTGAAGCTTCTATGGCTCTATCACACTCTCTCCCACATCTGACTTGGACTGCTTCATGCTAACTCACTTCTTGCCTCTCGAGCAGTAAAATTAGAGAACACCTTCAACATGATTTAGACACTGGGTCGCCCGTTAGTGAAGGATTTTTACCTTACGAACAGAAGCCTAATGGAGATGCAAAGCCAGTGAGTTGAAAGGTTGACAGAGCCTTTACAGATTCAGTACGGGTGCCACATGTCGTTCTTGAGTCTTAACTGTGACACTGCATCTCAAAGATCCACCGGAGATCAAGGCTTCTCCATGGGGGGCACTCATACAATTGCTGCTGGTAATTAGCTCCTGTCTGAAGGACTATGCAGATTAAGTGCCTTGTAACAGGGTGAAAAAGGAAGTTTGGAAAGATGAAATGATCTGCCACAGGTCTTAAAAGAGGTCAGGATGAGAAGGAAAGAAGTCAAGCATCCTGCTTAATGGCCTAGCTCCTCAGGCTAACTCTGCATCACCTCTCCCATTGGCAAAATCAGAGCATACAGCAAACACACAAGAAAGTTACATATCCTGAATTATCAGTCTGAGATAGATCAAGGTCCCTTTATTGCACAAGCTGAGTATTTTCAACAGGACTGTATCAGTACCTCTCCTCCCACTAAGTGCATCCCTACAGCACACTGGAACTACAAAAGCAGACTGCTACTGGTGGTTCCTTTGGTAGCTCTGAGTGCTTACGGTAAGATATCAGCAAAAGTTTCTTCCCACCAGTCAGGGAAACTCCTCTGCTGTGGGGAGTGACTCAGCTGGGACATAGTCCAGAAGGCAACAGGAGATGAGGGGCCCCAATGGCACTTTTCCAGTCTTAATCAGCACTGTCTGCACAGTGATGGAGACTGATAAACTGGCAGAAGTCATTTCTTTCTCTGAGACTTGAAACAGTAGTCCAGAACAGTTGTGATCTTTGTGTGTGTGTATTTTGGGTTTTTAATGCAAAAGTAAGGGCTTTAATTTCCCACGGTGGCCAGCAAACAATTTTGATAGTTCCATGCTAATCTCCTGTAAAATATCCATTTCTCCTCCTCCAACCTTACCCAATTTCCACTCCATCAAGTATTCTTCATTTTCAGCAAATCAGACATGCCTATTTACAATAGCACACTTATCAATGGGGAAGGCTATGACAGAGAGAAACCATGCGTACTGCACAGTGCATAAGACATTTGGGAATCCTTTCTAATAAAAGGGGATTTGATTGAAGAGAGCCAACTACCACAGATCAGCAACTGAATCAGCAGTAAAGAAGAAAGAGTAGCTTAGGCTTAAGAGACTTCATTTTGCTGATCTGCCAAGGATTTCTTAGGCGAAGTCACTCCTTAAGTCACTCCATAACCTACAGGAGGATAGGAGGGGACACGCAAGAAAAATCGGGGTGCTTAGACTTAGTATGGTAGCGTGGCCTTTCAACTAAACTAAGTTAGGAAGAATACTCAGCATGAATGTCTAACTCCTAAAAATTCAGTTTGGGGGTTTTTTTTTATTCTTATGCTTAGAGATGATACTTACATGCTTAAGCACTGTCTTGACAATGGCAACTAGAGGATTCCCCAGTGACTGGATCGTGCTGCTGTGGTGAGTTTGGGCAACAAACCGCTGCGAACTGTGATCTTGCTGCTCCAAAATGCGTGCTGCTCCTGGCTGCACCGGGAAGGCAGTGTGAACCATGCTGTGCTGCCAAGCTCTGTGTGCTTGCATGAGCGATCACTGGCTAGAAGAGTTCCCCCAGCTCCCAAAATCACCTTCAGTAATTTCCACCCAGGGGAGGTGGAGAGAGGTGTAGTGAGCAGTGACCTGATGGAAGTGCTGGCTGTCCGGCTCCTGAACTCAGCTGGCTTGGTCTGCCAACAGTACCAGCTGGCATTTCCAGGGCAAAGAGACAACTTCTGTGGCTCTTACTCCTCTTCCCTCCCCAGGAAACTCCACTCTGCCCATGCTGACTCCAGAATAAAGATGGCTTTATTGAAAACCAGAAATCCAGCAAGTGAAATTGCAGAAGGGAGATGGTTACAGAAAAGATCCCAGAGTGCTGACGGGCCAAGTAAAATGACCTTTCTCTAGCCTGACAGTTCAAATGTAATTATTCCAACAAATTATTTTCATGACTTAATATAACGCCTTGCAGCTTTCTAGCAAGGTTAATTAGATTCCTCAATTCAAAACCTATCTGCTTTTAACCAACTTTTAATATGCTGAAATCCAGTTTTCTAAATTCAAACTAATAAAAGTGATTAGCTGACAGCTATCTGGTATGCTACAATTACCATGGCATTTAGACCTCGGGCAGAGGATATTTAATGCAAATCAGAGTCAACGTCTCTGCCCATTTGTCCTTTTTCTGATTATTTGATCAATGTGCCATATGAATCTTGTACAATCCACGCTACCGTGCTAAATAAATAAAGAACAAAGGCAGAGATACTGGTTGAGACAGTTAACCAAAGTTGAAAGACTCTTTTTTTTCCTCCCACACTTAATTTGTTCTTTCCACATGAACATGAAGCTACTGAAAGGCACTGCCTGACAGCTCAAGTAGATGGGTATTTAGCTCTGACATAGCCAGAATTAGTACAGAACTCCCAGCCTGCCCTGCCATATCAAAAAGCCTCATCCACTGTAACTCCAGAGACCATAATCCCCTGGAAGTAGCTCAGGCTGGAACAAACCTAGAAGGAAGAGGGCAGCCCACCATAAAAAGCAGTTGTGCTCCAGAACTGCTGGGTTTGTTCTATGTTTTTCTTGGTAAGTATATAATTAGTTGTGGCCCTGTCTCCCAAATGGCTGCATGGGGCACAGCGTGCTTAGAGAGCTGAGGAGGGAGTTCAGCCCCGCACACAGTTCTGCACATCAAGAATGCCAAGGCTGGATACAACATCAGAGGTGACCTTCAGTGGCATCGACTCAGTGAAATTAGAAGATCAATCAGGTACATCTTATAATTAAACACCACCTGCCCAAGGTAGGACTAAGGTTGCAGGGCTTCCATCTTCCTGCTTATATCATGCATGATTATTCTATTTTTGATTATGCTACCGCTTATGTAAACAACACTGGCAAAATTTCTGAATGGTCTGGAGCCTCCTTTCCACGTTCTTGTTTCCTGTTGAATTAAGACCTATTGGTATGGCATTGATCTACCCTCCCATCTAACAGCCAAATTGATGACATAACATTGACAGACTTTATGTTTCAACCCTTTGAGCTATGCAGCCCTTTTGGATGAAAAAACTTGGATGTACCACACTCTCAAACACAGCAGAGCTATTTCAGTGGTACAGTATTAGTCTTCAAAACCTGAACATTTCAGCTTCATAAATACTACTGCTAAACAAAACTAAAGCTCCACTTCAGGAAGCAATTTCTAAGCTGTGAGGATAATTAATGACTACCACAGCTTATCAGGGTAGGTGGTTGACTCACCATTGCTTGAAGTCTTTAAGATAAGATTAGATTTTTTTTTTTTTTCAAAGTCATGATTCAGTCATGTTTCTGGAAGAAACCGAGAGTAGGACATTAGGCAGCATAAGGTCCTTTCTGACCTTGGATTCTGTGAATCTCCAAGTTCTTTGTTCACCTGCCTACCTTCTTGGGCTATGAGGAGAACTGGGTGGGCTTTGGTCTATCAACCAGATCCTGCCACTCATAGCTCTGCACTAAGAAAATGATTGTAATCAAATCCCAAGCTTTAGGGCTTCAGCCATCTGCCTGAAGGGAGCGGGAAAAAAGTTTCTTCCTCTTGCCTGCCCATGCTAATGGCTAAATACATTGCGTTTGTTTGGCTGTTGCTTCGCTTTTAAAACATCAGAGAGTGGACAGAAATGGATATGGGCAGAGATGAAGTCAAGTGCAGCAGCACAGAATGCTCTCTGGTTATCCTCCCTTCAGTAGTTCTTGCTCATACCTCAGATCTTGCTAGCCATCAACTCGGACGACTATCAGTGTTTATAGAGAAAACATTTTGGCTGTGAAGGTAGAGACCACAGAAGGTAAAAGGTATTGATGGAGAATGGGGACTGATACCAACCCCAACTAGAAGGGCCATGGTGTTTGATGAGAACATCTTGACCTTCCCACATAATCAGATCTTTGTCAGCAGAAGATTCTTTTTTATTAATGAAACCTTGGTTCCACCTGCTTTCTGATTAAATCAAACCCTGGAAGTTTCTTAAAGCCAGAAATGTTTTGGTTCAAATAAAATACATATCAAATAGACCTAGGGGGCAATCTAAATGATATTTTGAAGAAATTATGAAATTAAGGAAGATGAAGAATGTAAAATCAAAGTCCAATCGCAGTCTTTACAAACTATGGCAGTTTGTTCCCTAAAACCATTATCACTCAAGTCTTTAAGAAATTAAGCATACAGACAAGATGCATCAAATATGCCCAAGGATCTTGACTTTAACAGAGAGTTCAGAGACCCTATCACACATGTTTTATAGAAAGGCAAGATATATATTTTGCACCTACAGATGCCTGAGAAAATTCCATTCTATACCACTTAAATAAGGAAATCAGCTGCTTATCTTTTTCTAGGCAAAGAAAACGACATGGTTATGAGCCAATTAGTTCAGATTTAACTTCCTCGTACTTGTTGGAACCAGTTCTAGGCTAACAGGTCTCCATGTAAAACCAACCTGATTGATTCAAAATGGATTTCCCTTTAATCTGTGCCAGCATATGGAAAATGAAATTCCACGCCTAGGGAGCAGAACACATTTGCACTGTCATGTTTTTTTGCAGCTGCAACAAAAGGGATGGGGTAGGTGGGCAAGAAAGTGCATTGCACCTGAATTCAGCCTGGTAGTCTAGAAGCTGGAGATACATGGTGTGAAAATGAACCAGTTGCTGAAAAATTCAACTTTATAACCAGAAAGACTATGAGCATACAGCAAGTGAGGGTGAGACTTATGCTGAAATTACAGAGGAATTCCTACGGATGATTACACTTCCAGCCCAAGCGTGGAAAGCAAATCCATCAATACAAATGTTACTACATTAAGAGCACAACCGTCAGACCTCCTCGCTACCAAACTTGGTAAATACAGGAAGGGGCTACAGACAGATTGATTCAATGTGGTGTGGCACTGCTCACCAAAGTAGTCATCAGAAGGAGGATTCTCCATGTCATACAGCATTTTCTTGGTAAGATGTTCCAGCTCATCCTCAGGTCTGAAGGCAGGAGTGCTTGATGCAGGTCCAGAGCTTGGATACCCACCCTGAAAAAAAAAGGACAAACAGTCTGTGATGTGGTATAAAAGCATTTGCCTACAGTAAGAGGGTCCATTGGCTGTTCAGTGTTGAACTTCATTCTTTGTTTTATTTTTGGGTTTTTTTTAAATCCCAAGGGATTCACTCAAGTAACCATTTCATTTAATGTAATGAAAATGGACTCCTAAAAACATCCAGTGAAGTGTTATATATCCCCCTAGAATGAGAAGTATTCTGTGCCTCATAATTAGGTGTCTACTGGGTAGCACACAACAACAAATAGAGGAGAAAATTATTCCAAGGATAACTTAATACAAACATTTTCCAACACTGAAAAAGGCTTTGGAAACATTTCAGTTTGGATTTGGCAAAAGCTTCCATCACTTAACAATGCAATATAAAAGATGCTAGAACAATCCTTCCTACAGTGGTGGAGTATATGGACGAAGATAGATAATCCCAAGCTGCTAGTTATGTTCTCCTCTTGTTTGTTTTGACACAAATCCTGCTGTTAACATTAGTGAAAGCACGAGCGGGTCCACAGATTTTTAACATTAGGGATACAAAGGTTTTAATATGTGCTTAGAAACTGAGCCCTCTTGGCCTTCATATGCTAATAGCTGGCACACAGCATTTGCACTCTGTCTCAGTTAGTCTTCTCCCTGGAAAACAGCAGAAGTACAGGCATATTTCGAGAAGCACAGAAATAGCCTCCTGCCTAGAAGTTCCTTAGGAGAAGCTAAGTTTGGTGTCCATAATGAGAAACTCGGTCATTTCAGGATTAAAAAGTGCTGACACCAGCTTCCCTTGTGTACACTGCTTTCTTGAAAGACTTGCATGCAAAAAGTAACTTATTTATGAAATGCTGCGTTTCAGTAAAGCAAGTGATTTCATTGATTAATTGCTGCCTTCATCAAGGATTAGACCTTATGTATAAAACTTACGAGCCTTAGTCTACAAGGAAGCATTTTTCCATGTTCCATGCCTACTGAAATGGGAAAAAGTGTAAAATTACTGGAGAAACAATACAGTGGACACATCTATCTGGCTTATAGATACTACATCTAACATAATGAATCTTTATTGAGCCAGTCATGTTCAACAGAGAACAGTAGCTTTAAAGTACTGCAAGAGAATTAACTAAATTCTTTCACGCTTTTTTGTTTCCGGCAAGATTTCAAATGAGACATCAATCAACGTAGGGAAGGTCTCAGAATGACGCTCAGCAATAATACTTCAATCATTGACTCCCAGAAAACAAATACATGTTCCTGACCTTATCATATGTTTTTTCTAGGGCTCATGCTAAGCTGTACACCACCACCCCTCTTGCTTGCTGACCTGATTTACCTCACAGGCACTGCACCCACAAGCGCAGCAGCACGACTGGCCATGCCCACACAGACCAGCAGTTGCCCCCCTGCCTGCCCGCCAATTGCTTTTTTAACAGAGCAGCAGCAGTGCAAAGCGAGATGGGTGGCATGGTCCCCTGGAAGAAAGGGCACCTGGAATAAGCCCCAGGCTGGATAATTTCCCCGGAGGGCTGTACAAGGTCTACTTGCCGTATGTTCAGCTTTTCTGATTAAGAATATAGATTGAGCCTACCATACATCCAGGTTTTCCAGAGATGTTTTCTTCTTTTCCTCAGCTATTTTTTCTGAGCAATATTCAAGGGTAGTGGGCATTTGTCAGGATTTCTAGATGCCTAGCGGTCCTTCTGAGGAAGCTGTTGAACATCTGGAAATCCTGAACATCTGCACATAGATCAGTAAACTCTATTGTATAAATGCAACCATGCTGATGTGTTTGGGTTACCACAACTTCTTTTTTCATATGGGGAGACGGGCCGGTACGGCGTACAGGCCTTCCATTTGCTTTCTAAGTCCTGTAGGTGCCATCTCTGTGATACATATCATTTTGGTGGGGATAAGGCCATTCCTATGACTAGGAGTTTGAGAGCCAGGTATTAGACCCAGCGCACCCAGATGGCCTTGGCCAGTGCTTTGCGGCTGTTTTTAGAAGGCTAGTTGAAAGCTATTTCATTAAAAATAATAAATAGCATAACTCTAAAAAATAAGGTTTATTAATAAGCCAATTAAAGGTGCCAAATGCAAAGCATTTAATCTTGGAACAGCCTATTTATTCCCCTTTGCTCTCTTGTTTCTAAGAGCTGACCATGAATCTCGCCTGAACATATATTTTAACACAGCAAGTGCAGCCAAGGATTTATTAGCTAAAGAAATCAATCTGGCAACTGAACCTCTTAAAATATTATGCCATCTATGGTTTCCACACAGAAAGGAATGACCATTGCCACCCCATCGACAGAGAGTCCTTCCCTAGAGTTTGCACAGGGAAGACAGCACAGCGTGAGCAGACTGTAGCCCCCATCCCTGTATTTTTCCTGTTAGCAACCCCGAGTACGGCACAAATGTGTGGAAGTGTCACGCTCCACCCCTCCTGCGGGGCTCTGTCCACATATAATCTGAAACACTGCTTTTACCCTTGGGCATTTTAATATAAATGGGCCAAACCAGAAGGCATGAGCTGCTGTCTGTTCAGCAGAAACGGCTGGCGAGATACACGAAGTTGAAGAGATTTGCCCATCGTCACACGCGGGCGCTAAGACAGAACCTGCGAGCCCCATGTCTTCAGCTTTGCTCACAGTGTACCAGGGCCACAGCCAGCGCTGCAGATCCACACCAGCCACTTTCTGACCCAACGGCACAGTGGCTGCAGGCCGTCGCCAGCCAGGCTGCCGCAGGACACCGCGGGCAGGTGTCCGCTCTGCCAGACCAGCTTCCCATTCCTCCCGATCAGGCCCCCCTCATGTCTGCTTCAGTAAGGGCTTGGGCTGCACCATTTAAAATGAAAGACCCAAATCTGTGTTCTCAGTTCTGTCTGACTTTGGTTTTGGAGGCCACGTTGCCTTGTACACACAATAAATTGGCTGCTCTCATTTTTTATCTACGTTGCATTTTTCCAAACCAGGCAGATTTCTTATCCAGTATCCAATGTCAGCAAAAATAAGAAATACCAACCACCATGTTATGCGACGCTTTAACTTATTTTGACTAAAATGCTATGCCTTTTTGACCAATATTTAAGCAGTGCTAGGCATATCTTTTTCCTCCTCGTATGGCACATGCTGACTCTGTGCCTCCAGGAAAATGCATTTCATGCATATGAACACGCTGTTGAGTTTGCTGGGACACGCACGCACACAAACATAGAGAGAAAAGCATATCCTTAGTCCAATCTAAAATGCTTGTTTCAGCAAAACAGTTTCCTTCCTCCTCCTTTGTTAGGTCAGGGTAAAAATATAACTGTGGCTTTCCTTACAAAACAGAGTTGTGTCGCTGTTGTTTATTAAACTTCCTCTGTTTTCTCCTGATCTGTACAATGATCAAGGCTGTCTAGAAATCCAATTTTCTGTCTGATCTACCACAGTTATCTTCATGCATTCTCTTTTCTCCATGATGCTTCAATGCACACAAATATCTACTTCCTTAGCTAGGCACAGAGTTGGGGTCTGCGCTGAGTTGCGACATGGCCTCCTAAATTCCCTGAGCACCACTCTGCCTTGCTAACCACAGCAATATCAGAGGTGATAAACTGAACCATGAAAATAGAAAAGAGCCTTGGTCAGCAAAAGCTCAGCAGGAGGGACCATGCTTTGGGAGAGCAGGAGCACAAGAGTCCAAACCTTTGCTACTGCCATCAAACATGTCACAACTGCAGTCAGAGGTACAGCTACGAATGCAATCATGAATAAACATTGTCCTGCATGCCTAGTTAATGGATGTTTAGGGAAATAGCAACATTTCCAAGGTTAAACCCTGTGGCAGAAAATATCTTCATGCTACAAATGAAAGGAAGTGAGTTAATCGCTTGGGTCACTCTCAAAGTGCTGCAACAACATCTGGCTCATCTTCCTCATTAAAGCTCAGTTCCTAAAAAGCCAGGTCAAAAGAAGCAGTTTTGTGGAATCACTGCATAATTATTTTGGTACATGAAGTTCATACTTGTTTCAGTGCTTCTCTGGCACGTGCTTTCTACTCCAGACCTCACTACTTGTAATCAGCTGTCTCTGATGTAATGGCTGCCTAGAAAAGGGAGCTCTGCAGTTAGTGCATTGCATTCATCAACATGAACCTACCCCATCCACAGATAAAGTTTATCCAGGAATGCGTAAAAAACACAGCGCAAAATTTGCAAGGACGTCTGGAGATGATGCTGTGATGCACCATCGTTCAGAGTGCACTGTATGTGGTCATTTTTCTCGTCCATTTGCAAACGTTGTAGAAGGAACTTCTTCTCTGAGAGAAAATAACTTCAATTATGTGTTCCCAATTACAGAAACGTGGAAATTATCTTCTTTTCAGAAGGTAGAATTAGCCCAATTTGGAATTGAAAGGCAGCCAGAAACATCTTTCACTGATACTTACTTTCCCTTTCATTTTTTTTCTTCTTGTTCATCTGAATAAAGTTAGCACTTTCCTTTCACTTCACTCACCAAAACCGATCATCAGTTAAATAAACAGTCAAATAGCATCACAGCACATTTTTTATTCAATGGCCTGATGAAGACCATACTTTTTCATTTTAAGTTATTGACTGTCCAAAAACAATTGCAAACTTCCAGACCAAAAAAATTCAGCATGGTGTCACATCTTTCACGAGTTCCCAAAGAAATATCAAGATTGCCTGCAGCTGTAATTCAGTTTATAATTAAGGTCAACTGATCTCTCTTATAGAGGAGATACACTGGAATAAAAAAATTTTAATTCTTGATTTATTTTCCCAGTGAAAAATTACAGCTGCCAGAGCACCTACAGATTCCTGAAAAGACAATTCTGCCTAGATTCCCTGCGACATGCACATCCTAGGTTTACTCATGGTCAGATAATAATTCACTGAGATCATTTGAAGAAGCTGCCCGGCACGAGGAGGTCCCCACTGACAACAAGTGACCTCCTGCTCACATTGGCAGCCCGAAACCACAAGTTTTTGGGCAGGCAGGAGCGAGGTCTCCTTTGGGATGTGTCGGAGAGGGACAAGCCACTGGTTCCCTTGCTGCCTACCTGCCCTGCCACCGCTTCCCACCGCAAACCAGCAATCCAGAACAGGCAGGTCTGGCAGCAGAGACCTCATTTGTTAAACACTGGCTTGCTTTGAAATAGGACAGTTCTGCAACTACTTCAAAGCTCTTGGGTATATTTTTCTTTATTTCTAAACTTCATTTGTGTAACTGTATCCTCACTTAGTTATCCATGCACATTCCCAGCCCTATTCTAATCCTGCTAAGCTCTTAGTTTCAACGGTCTCTTGCAACAGTAAATTACACAGAATTTGAGCAATAACAATAATAGTAATAATAAAAAAAATTTCTCTGTTTTAACTTCACAGTCTGCAATTTTGCCCAAACAGCTCTTTTTCGTACACTGTGAAACAGGGATGCAGACAGGTGGAAGAGGAGGTATCTTGTCTGATAGTTTTAAAAGGAAGACAACAGAGCCAGAATGCAAAATCATTAAATAGCTGAGAAATTCCCAGGACTTTTGAAAATCAGGCTGCTCATACAAGATGCCTGTTTCGACCCTCTGGAGCCCAGCTTTTGGCTTATAATAATAAAAATAAAATCTTGTTCTCTGTGTATTGATACCGAATTCAATAGGATCACCATACATGCACCCTAATTACTCTGTAAAATGGGTTTAACAATATTTCTCTCTTAATTAATCAGTGCCTGCAAAGCTCTCCAAGCTTCTGTGATGTGACTACACAGTGACAGTGTTTTATTAATCACCAAGCACCATAATAAATAAGTATGACTATTTTGTCCTTGGTTTGTTTGTATTCTATTATACACAAAACAGACTAAGTAGCTTTTCTTGCTATTCTTCACGTTCTCACTAATGTTTTAATTCTGGAAGTGCTGGTTATTTTTGCTAGGTATTACGAAAGTTGGATAATCTGTAAACACCGCGATCTGCTGCTTGCCTCCACATTGAGCACGACTGTTAGCTTCCACGCCTGTTATGGGGAGTTGTTGTTTCTGCCAGGCACTGTCGTTTGTTGATGTATTCAGGGTTAACAGGAGACAAGCTAGATTTTTATGGAGCAACGCTGGCCATTTCTCATTAGAAAAAGCAAACCAAACAGATCTC
The DNA here is from genome assembly GCF_000703405.1 of Apaloderma vittatum. NCBI lineage: Eukaryota > Metazoa > Chordata > Aves > Trogoniformes > Trogonidae > Apaloderma > Apaloderma vittatum. The sequence continues at coordinate 37,897 of NW_009700097.1, read as the reverse complement.
CAAGTAATAAATATTCAGCATGTTATCTCAGGGAACAGTAGATTTAAACTGTATTTCAAATAAGCCCACCTATAAAACACTACATTTAAAAGTCCCATTGCTCCTTAAATGTATATACAGAAACAAGTGCAGCAGTGCCTGATCTTGCCTGGGGCCTCTTGGCCCTATCATTACACAAATATACTTTACTTGTCAAGGCTTATCTCATATGAAAAGGGGAGCAGGTTGTTCTGTTTTGTTTTCCTATTAACGCCACTTACTTTGGTAACAGACATTTTAGGCACTTTAAGAAAAAAGCCATGAACTCAAGGCACAAGCTGGATAGTACTACTGAGAGGAAGAATGAGGCATCCCCACTGTACCAATGCATGAATAAAGAGATTGCATCATTTTAGCCCTACGTTTTTGGCTGGAAGAGCTTGGGCTGCTTCATAAAATTACATCAGCAGGTCCTATGCTTACTTGTCTATTAGTTTCAAGGTTGAAAGCTCTATTCTGTTCTAAGCTCCTTTCCTTTCCACATCTCTCTGGGCTCAGAGTCAAGCACTCTCTTACTTCATGCATCATCACCAGCAGTAAAGACCCTATAGGCTGCTTATCAACTCCCCTCCTCTTTATGTCATAATACTGTAGGCTTCCAGGGCTGCCTTCAAAGCATTAATTAATTAAGCATTAGATTTATTGATATCAGTAGGTCAAAACCCGCATTTCAGAGTAGGAGCCGTAAGCATCCATAGGAGATGACAATCTCAAAACCTCAGTCCTGAGCTATGTAGGGAAGTGCTAGAGACGAGTTTGAATTTGCTTCTTGTCATCTTGGCTATACATCTTGGGGTACAAACTGACATCCAGGGCTTCGTGCCTGGGCAGATGATGAGCCTCAACACCTGTACAGAGCTTCCGCGCGTAAAACTCAGGTAGTATTCCTGAAAGACATAGAGGTGTGAGGAACTCTGGTCACAGCGAGTGGCACTCCAAAGCGAGGCTGATGATCTCCCCACCAACTGAGCTGCATCCTCAATCTTACTGCACAAGCACAGGGGCACACCTAGCGAAAAATGCTCCAAAGTTCATACCGACGGAAAGAGATGTGTTTGCTCATACAGTATGCACCTAGCCCAGGCAACTCATCGCCACAATAAAACCACTGAAAAACATACTCTTTGTCCAAAACCCACCCTTCCAGAAGTAGCCCTAAAACCCAAGGAAATAACCGAGCTTCATCCTTTTTTAAGTTTTCCCTTTGCAAAACACTTCACAAAGGCCGAGCTCAACCAGAGGATGAAAAACAACACCGCGCACCAGGCTGACACACACCTCCGGAGCGCTGCCTTCTCTGGCGGACCACGGCGACGAGGGAGCTCACCGCCATTCACCCCCGGGGTCCGGCTGGGTGTTTGTGCAGTGAGCACCACCTGTCCTGCGGTTCAGGTTCGTCGGCTATTGAAAAAATAGGCTGCCCCAGCTGCAGTGCCTTATCAGGTAATAAAAACAGAAGTGCTGGGGCACCACTTGTTTCAAAAGAAAAATAAATCTCATCATTTTAATGGTACTAATTTTGCATGTGAAACTTGCATTCATACTGTATTAACAGTTTAAATATAGCTTTCTTGCCAGATGCCTGAATATGCTAGAAAAGATACTTAAAATATGCAAATTGGGTTTCTGTTTTAATACACAAAGAAACTTAAAATCACATCACTTTCCATTACCAAGACAGGTTTCAATCTAAGCTTTTTTCATGTGAAAACTATAACAGCAATCAAATGGTTAACCAAATGTGTTTAACCCACTATCTGTAGTCTCACTTTTAGTCAACTGTGACATGGGCCATTACACTTCCCAGGACACCAGTGACTTAAATGAAGACTACATATTTTGCTTAACATTAAAAGATTATAAATATAAATTACAGCTAGAAAAAAGCTTCTCAGGCTGAAGTGGATGCTTGGTTCAGCATCCACAAGATTGGAGGGCAGGATTCCTGAGTATTACCCTCAGCAATATTCTTAACCAGTCTGATCCTGCACCCTGCTGTTATAAATGGTGTTCATAATGGTTGGCTGTCTCAAGAGAGTTTGAGAGTCTCAATGAACTTCTGATTACAAAATTCTTTGAGATCCTTGAATGAAATATGCTGAATGAGTACAAATTATGACTACTATTAATTATCTTTAGTAGCCAAGATTGTGCCTCCTTCCACTCACATGTGCCTACGTTTGTCTTTTAAGATTGTAACATCTTCAAAACAAACACTGGTCTCCCAACATGCCCCTCAGTGGTCTTGTATAAATAAGAGTGATAAGAATATTAGCAAAAACAATAGTGTGGCAAAA